>NW_026068190.1:119724-340032 GCF_014885135.2 Alexandromys fortis
CTTCCTTCCTTCCTTCCTTTCTTTCTTTCTTTTCTCTCTCTCTCTCTCTCTCTCTCTCTCTCTCTCTCTCTTTCTTTCTTTCTTTTTCTTTCTTCTTCCTTCCTTTCCTTTTTTTTTTTTTTTTAAATGGGAGCCATCACTGAGTTTGTGACACCATTGGTTGCTGAACTTAGAGCTACTCGCATTCTGGGAAGGGTTCTGAGCAGGTTCTCCTGGTTAGGTGATGTGCTCAGCCAGATGTGGACACATGCTGGTTCTCTTGTTGACATTTGCCATGCCCCCCCCCCCTCCGCCAACATGTATCGATACGTTCTTATGGTTATGTAGGACCTCTGCCTGGGTTGGTCTTGTGGTTGACTCTCAGAATCAGTGGGATGATGGGAATGCATCAATAATTACCAGAGATGATGGCATCAGTGTAGTAATTCTCTGAGTGAAGATTCTCAGCCACTAGGGGACCCCCGAGCAGAATGGCTGGTCCCCACAAGTCTATAGCAACTTAAATGTTTATGAAAATACACATAAAAAGCAAAATTTATATATATAACCTACCAAGACTGAAAGTGGAGTCTTGACTTTCAGTGTTGTGGCCAGGAGGTGATGAGGTCATGAAGTTAAATGGTCTTATGATGAGACTGGTACCATAGAAAAGAGACCCCAAGTTCCATGTCACCTTTCTATCAGGCCATGGATGCTGAGGAGGTAACTTCCATGATGTCAGATACCCTTATTAGAATGCCAAACTAGCAAAGCCTTGATCCAGAACTTACAACTTCCAGAATATGATAAATAATTTTCTGTTGCTTCCGAGGCATTTAATAGTATGTATAGTATCTATAATTTGAACATGATAGGACTTATTTATGTGGTCTACTATCAATGAACTTATTGGTTTTGGATATAATAAAGCTGTTGTGAAAACTCTGACATGCATTTTGTTGTGTGTGTGTGTGAGATAACATTCACATCGGTGCCAGATATGGATCTAGGACTGGGGCTGGTTCACTTGGTGGTTATGCATAGCAAACAGATTTTCCAGTTTGTCTTTGCAGCAAACGTTTATGAAAGTCCTGGCTACTATCTATTATTGTTTTGAGATAGGCCGTGTTATGTGCCCAAGCTGCCTTGAACTTGAAATCATCCTGCTCCTTCTCTTGGGTGCTAGGATTATAGGTGTATGCCACTATTCCCAGTTCCAGCGCCTCTGCACCTTGCCAATTCTTCACATTGACTTTGTTCACATGAGCCATCAAAGAAGTGTGCAGAGGTGTAGAAAACAATCCAAATTTGTGTATTCGTGATGGGCAGTGATGGTGGCAGGTTTTTATGGACTTAATGACTTCTTTAAGAGATTTTTATCTTTATTACTTTTGGAATTCTGCATATGTGTGGGTTTTCTACATTTTGAGTACAGTACCCCAGAGGACAGAAGAAAGTGTCAGGTCCCCTGGAGCTGTGTTACAGATTGTGAACTGCCCGATGTCGGTTCATCTTGCTCATAACTACTGAGAAGTGTCTCGACTCCTTACTGAACTTTCTTACCCAAGGCTGGATCCGCTTCTATTTTCTGAGATTTCATTTGAAGGGTTAATTTGTTGGAGATATAAGAGGGACCCAGGCCCTTTTGTGGTGTCTGTGCAGCAAAGACTAGCCTCTCTGAGCGCTGCCTCCTCCTATTGCCTCAGGCTGCACACAGAAGTTAGTTTTCAAGAGACAGAGCGTGTACTGGCCTAGCTTTCATTTCCTTTATCTTTGTTTGTGTAATCTGCGGAAGGAAGACTTCCCATGAGGTAGATGCTTTGCTGTCTCTGGCTTAGGTCTGCAGTCCATGTGCAATTGACTGTTTGTACATGTTGTGGGAGAGGCTCACTGTCAGTGAAGCTTCATGCAATAGATACAAGAGTCTGATCATGATTTAATGGAGTTACTGTTATTTTACTATCACAGTGGTTCTCAACCCTCCTACTGCGATCTTTAACACAGCTCCTTAGGTTGTAGTGACCCCCAACCATAAAATTATTTTTGCCATTACTTTGTAACTATAATTTTGCTACTGTTATAAATCATCATATAAATTTCTAATATGCAGAATATCTGATGCAGGACCCCTCACAGGCTGAGAACCACTCTCTGTCATAGTATGAAAACCCAGGTGAGAATGTGGAGGTGGACTTTGGTTCTGCTCCTCTGGTCAGCTTGCTTTTCCTAACATCAAACCTACTTTAGACTAACAATGCACTGTGCAGGTCTGAAATCAGGTACCTTGTCACGTCCTTAAAGATCGCTTCCTCTTATTGACCTCGGCTTAGGTCGAGTCTATTGATTTGGGAAGGATAACCATCTCTCAAATATTGAGACTTTGAATCCATAGCCAAATGTATTCTCTACTTACACAGGTTTGATTTCTCTTGAAAATTATATAACCTAAAGTTCACCGTTTTAACAGACTTTAAAGTATGCACATTGGCGTAATGATGGACTGTGTTGAATAACCACCACTATGTTCATTCAAAAACATTGCGCCACCTTATACCCATTGAACTAGCGTTCCCACCTCCCTTGGCTGTTGGCTCCCTCTAGCTCCTTTCTGTCTAGAAGGACCTGCTTCTTCTAGGCACTTAAAGATCACAGAGTCTGGCCTTTGTGCTTTGACTTCTTTCTCTTTTTGCGACATTTGAAGGATCATGTATATTCTAGGATTTTCAGTGATTTCTTTCTTTTGATCACTGAGCCATGTTCTACAGTGTGTTTGTTCATCAGTTGATGAGTGTCTGTCTGGGAGGCTTCCACATTTGGGCTAATATGCTTCAGTGAGTGTGCACAGCTTGTGGGTGGGGTGTCTATTTCCATTTGTGGGTGTATGTATGTGTCCATGTGTGTGTGTGTGTGTAGACCCAGAAATTGAATTACTGCATCATAATGTTGCTCCATTTAAGTTCCTGAGAAATTGCTAAACTATACCAAGCAGCTGGGCCCGTCACCTGTCCCTACCATCAAGGTGTAGAGTTTATGTCTGTGTGTCGTTCCAAACTGGTGTTCTCTGGTTAAGCCCCCCTTCCGGGTGCGAAAGTCTGTACCTTCAGTTTTGATCAATGCTGTTCTTCTGTCCCATGATACCTAGGACTGGCCATTTGTAAACCCTGTTGGACAAAGCCTCCAGAAATCACACGGCCATCTTTGATGCGGTTGTCTTCATTTTGTGATTTACATGAATCTTTGGTATATCCTCAGTACTAGACCCGTGTTGGAAATATGGCTCATGGGGTTGGAGAGATGGCTCAGTGGTTGGAGAACTGGTTGCTCTTCTAGAGGACACGGGTTGAAGTCCCAGCACACACATGGCAGCTCACAACTGTCTGTAACTCCTGTTCCAGGGGACAGACATGCATGCCGGCAGAACACCAATATACATAAAATACAAATAAAAATTATTTTTTAAATGTGACTCATTTGAGGGTTACTTTTCCACTGTCATTCTCAGGTTCAATGACAAATGGAAGTTCTTAATTTTTGTAAAATCCAGTTATTAATTTTTTTCTTTTGTTTCCTATGCTTTTCTGTGTGCATGTGTAAGTGTGCATTTGTGTGTGTACTGGGGGGACAAGGTTGATATTGGGTGTCTATCTCAATTCTTTCCACTCTCTCATTCAAATATTAACAAGGCCTGACCCTGCTTAACTTCCCAGATCAGAGGCGACCAGATGAATTAAGGTGGCGTGGCTATAAACAAGCCAGAGTCTTTTGTTGGACTCACAAATTGTTTGGGTTAACCTGCAGCGAGCAGGAAGGATCTGCCCACCTGTCCCTGTTCCCCCCACGTCCCCAGGTAACAATCCAGACACTCAGAGCAAAGCTTGGCTGACTGAACCACGTTCCAGTCCTCCTGTGCCTCTGGTGTCCCAGGGAAGTGGCTGCTGGGTGATCTCAGGTTGTGAAGATCGGCTTCGGTACCACGGAGCTCGTCTTTGTCGTGGTCACATTTTGTGCATACTGTCTCCAAGGAGAACATCGCCTGCATTTGCTTCCTTAAGCAATGAACTTTGGGAACTTACTTTTTTTGTGCTCTTTGTAATTTCTTTTTCTGCTTTCCTTTGAATGATTTACAGTTTTAAAAAATGATTTCTTGGGCTTCTTGCTCATTGCTTTACATTATTTTTTCATGTGTGTGTTTGTGTACATCTCCCTGTGAACACCATGTTGGTGTAAATCAGGAGTCCCCGAGCAGCACATCTCCTTGAAGGGAGAATGGCTGTACGTACCTTGGTGAGACCCTCAGCGCCGGCCGCCTCTCTGAAGTCCTACAGAGATTCCAAATGGGAGCAAATCGCATTTACTACAACACGGTCCACAAAATTCACACACCACGAACTGATGGGAATGTGGCCACGTGTTTAAAATGCCCTTCCTGGAGCATCTAAGCTACAGGGTGTCTGTAGGGAAACAAGAATTTGATCAGAATACTCTAACATAGAGAAACTCTAAAGGGAGGAAAATATCAAGTTGATTCAGGCTTATACTGTCTTTTGAGGCTGGTCTTAATTCAGACATAATTTATAAAAATATCAGCTTTGGTATTTCATGCTCAAATTTATATATGACTATAAATCCCATAGAGATGTCTTGAAAAAAATTATGTAAGCGTGGACATCTATTTTTTAAAAATAAATTTTGTTTCTGTTTTTATATATTTTAAAGTTGTTTTATTAGGTACATACTAAGTTAAAATTTAACTTTCCTATTAAATTATACTTTTTTCTGTTTAGAAGTATCCCTTTTCTAAAAATGCTTTTTGATTCGAAGCCAATTACATCTGCTAGAATTGAGTTGTATCAAATATCTTTTGTTTAGTATGTTCAACTTATATATTCTTCAGTTTTTATTTTAAACTTTCCATGGTCTTATATTTAAAACATGTACTTGGATCTTTAAAATCTTTGCTGTTGTAGTATTTACATTTTCACATTATATAGTTATATTTAAACGAGAGAGGCATTTTACTCTCTGGTTTTATCTCTGTACCATCTGTTCTTTGTTTGATAGTCTCCTCTGTTTTGATCAGTTGTATTTGCCTTGTTTCTACACCTGACCTTATTACCTTCATAGTTACCCATACGTCTACTCTCCAGTGGTTGCTGTAGAGACCAAAACAGGTGTCCTTGGTTGGAGAAGTGTATGTTAAAATATGACTTCTGTTACTTCCTGGATAATACAAGGACATTCTTACACGATGACCTCTATTTTTTCTTGGCAATTGTTCTTATATTTGATTCTCCTTACAGTTTAGATCCTGGACTAATTTTTATCTTCATGAATTCATGTGTAACTGGAGACAGCCATATGTTAAACCTTCCTGACAGTTTTCATTCCTCTAAGGTTATATTTTCCTCAGTTGAAAACCTTCTCTTACCTTTATTCTTCAGTATTGTTCAGCTCATGCTGAATTTTCAAGTCCTGTATGTATAAAAGCCCATTAATTTACTCTCGTATTTAAAGGCCATTTCTGATATACATCCATCTGCTGGTTGACTATCTCCTAAGTTCCATGGTCCTGGCTATCAAGGAAGAATCAATATTGTTATTTCCTTTTACAGAGAAAAAAATTTTTTTCTTTGACTATTTTTTCTTTTGTCCACCCTCTTCACCTGCAGTTTTTTGTTACAGAGGTAGGCAGAGTTCTAAAGTGTCTCCTTGTGGCCTTGAGGTTTGGTAACCTTTTCTTCGGTGCAGATGGGTGCTGGGCATTTTAGGAGAGAAGGCAGCCTTCATGGGGTTACACTGTGTTGTGCAGGAGAGATTCTGAAGACATAGCCGGGATTCTACACCAGGGGGCATCGAGTAGATCAAGAGGAAGATGTCACAACTAGGCCTGACTCAGTTAAATGTTGTTTTTGAATGCAAAGAGTTCTCCCATCTTGCTTTGGAGGATAAACACACAGCTGTACTGGGAACTGTAATGGATGGAGGTATTCTGTAGTGATTCAGAGTGGTCCCTGACCCATATCTGTAAAAAAAAAAAAAAAAATGAAGCCTTCTGGACTGAGTTCTGACAACTCGAAGGGGATTGGAGGAAGGCCTTGGGCTTCTGCTGGGAGCCCCAGCTGGGGGCTGCAGTTTGAGGAGATTCTTGAATATTGGATGTAGACTAAGACAGACTCCTGCCCAAGCCTTGATTCCAAGGAACTCTGAGAAAATATATTCATGAAGGTTTACTTTTCCCAGTTTGTGTTAACTTGTCATATGGCACAGAAAACTAATGTTTCTGATTTTATTTTTTATGGTACAGGGATGGACCCTAAGGCCTTTCACATGCTAGGCAAGCACACTAACACTGGAGCCACATCCCAGCCCTTGATTTTAAGTTTTCATTTGTTTTTTTTTTTTTTTTTAATCTGTTAAAGCAGGGTCTTCTATGTTGGAAGGAGAACTGCTGTTGGTTCCCTGCCACCCAGCTAGCTTAGACCCGAAATAATCACACAGAAACTATATTAATTAAATCACTTCTTGACCCACTAGCTCTAGCTTCTTATTGGCTAACTCTTTCATATTAATTTAACCCATTTCTATTAATCTGTGTATCACCATGTGACAGTGGCTAACTGGCTAAAGTTTCCAGCCTCTGTCCCTGGTGGCTCCATGGCTTATCTCTGACTCTGCCATCTTCCTCCCAGCATTCTGTTTAGTTTTCCTCATCTATCTCTGTTCCCCTATAGCTCTACTATAGGCCCAAAGAAGGTTCTTTATTCATTTACCAATAAAAGCAACACATAGACAGAAGGCCCTCCCACACTACTTGTATAGCTGACTTTGAACTCACCGTCAGTAGCTCTGAACTGATCTCTCTGCCTTTACCTTCCACGTGTGGGGTTACAGGCCTGTGCCAGCATGCCCAGCTTTGTTTTAATCTTGTTTCTGCTTTAAAAATCTTGAAGGGAGTTTATCTCCTTTTGGACTTGTGGACTCTTGTCTCCTTTGTTTTGGTCAAGAATATCTTCTAACCTTCCTGGTTCCCTTTCCTCATCATCTTCACTGTTTCTCATGGTGCCTCATGCATTTTCCTGCCGGTGTCACATGCATTTGCTTTCAAGCATGGCTTTTAAGTGTCTCCAAGGGAAGTCTGGGACCCAGAGGAAGCCTGGCATGTCCCTTGGGTTCACATCCACCTCCAGCGTGACTTACACTGGAATAGATTTCCCAGCATTAAAAGCCTTCCAAAACACCTGTATCAGGCTGCATCATCTTTGTGGACCCTTTCTGTTTTGTTCCCAGCTAAGAGGTGGCCAGATGCTTCCAGAGGAAACCAATTCACATCTCTGTGTCCTTCTTGTCCGCGATCTTCATTCTCTTCTGATACACACACACACACACACACACACACACACACACACACACCTCACAATCGCATTTGCCAAAAGGCTTTGGTGTATGTCCGTAATGTAGTGAAGATTCCACTAGAAATCAGAGGTTTCTCGTTAGCCTTTATAAGAATGGTTGTGGAAGAAAAATTGGCAGAGAATGTCCTGATCGCCATAGTGTCCCCCTCCCCTTTCCTCTCTAGAGCTATGGCTTTTTATAAATTCTGGTTGCCTTCACTCATCTCTGGTTTCTCATTGCCCTCTATTCTAACAGCCACCAGAGCTCAGCCTATGCTAAGAACAGGCAGGAAGTCAAAACAACACAGGAGGTGTACCCAAGTGACTCCCCATTTACCAAAGAAGTGATTCCAAGTTTTCTTCCGTTTCTGTTAGGAATTGATGATGGGATCCATAGGAAGTGAAATAAAACATGCTTCTGGCTAGCGGGGTGAAGCACTTCGAGCTATGTAAATAGAAAGCTGCGACTTGGAACTGAAACGCCCCCCCCCATGCAGTAGTTTCCTAAGATGGAAGTAGAGATAATGTGATATCACGAAGCAGATTCAGATGAAAGGCCTCGGTGAAAATGAAGCTGTGGCTCAGCAGCTGGACCTATATCCACATCATTTGGCCTCAGGAAACAAATGCCATATAGCCCGGTATATTATGCGGACCTCTGGGACTGGTTCTCAGTTCTCTATCACAGGCCCATCCCTTGTTTCTTGAGACCAATTCCAGCTTGAGTGTGGAGCCACTTGCGGAGGAGTTGTGGTCACATGCATGGTCTGTAAACGTCAGGTGGGATGACCTTAGGACCTGCTAGTCACCATATTCGACACCAGGAAGTTATGGAAATCCTCAGCTTCCTGTTTGGTTAGCATAATGAAAAATCATCACTGTCAATAGCTTGCCCCGCTGTCAGTGTGCCGTGCCCCTCCTCCTCCCTCACCTTCTCAGCATCTCCTTGCCATCCCAGCAGCACTGTTAGTACTTAGAGTGGAAGGTCAGGTAAAACCCTGCCCTGCAGGTCTCAATGCTCAGGCCAATGCTCTATTTGCTGTCTTTGTATTCTCAGGCCTAACCTGGTACACGGTCATAGCAGGTACTAGGTTGAATATGCAACAGCGAGAGAGGAACAGCAGCAGTGCGTACCTGTGTCCTGTGACACAATGTGACACAAGGTGACACTGTCTTTAAAATTGGAGAGTAGGGGCTGGAGAGATGACTCAGCAGGTATGAGCATTGGCTACTCTTCCAGAGGACCCATGTTTAATCCTTTGACCCACATGGCTGCTCACAATTGTCTGTAACTCCAGTTCCAGGGGAATCTGACTCTTCTGGCCTCTGCAGATACTACAAACACAGACATACATGTAGGTGAAACACCCTCACACATAAAATAAACGTAAGATTAATCATTTTTATTGAGTAGAGAGCTATAATAATTAGAACCAAGCTGTTTGCTTCACCCTTGAGATTGCAAAGGTGTTCCTGGATGAAGAAGAAAAGATTACCCAGGACTACTTCTAGGTGTCTGAGCTGATGGCTTCAAAGGGCTTGGTCTACTCTGTGAAGATTATTATTATTATTATTATTATTATTATTATTATTGAGCTTTACATTTTTCTCGGTTCCTTTCCCTACCTCTCCCCTCCACTTCAACCCTCTCCCAAGGTCCCCATGTTCCCAATTTACTCAGGAATTCTTGTCTTTTTCTACTTCCCATGTGGATTAGATCTATGTATATTTCTCTTAGGGTCCTCATTGTTGCCTAGGTTCCCTGGGATTGTGATTTGTAGGCTGGTTTTCTTTGCTTTATGTTTAAAAAGCACTTATGAGTGAGTACTTGTGATAATTGTCTTTCTGGGTCTGAGTTACCTCACTCAAAATGAAGTTTTCTAGCTCCATCCATTTGCCTGTTTTTTTTTTATTGAGAATAAGAAAAAAAAGTTTCCGCCTCCTCCCAGCCTCCCATTTCCCTCCCCCTCCCCCCCTCCTCCCCCCCTCCCCCCACTACTCTCCGCCTCCCTCTCCAATCCAAAGAGCAGTCATGGTTCCCTGCCCTGTGGAAAGTCCAAGGTCCTCCCCCCTCCGTCCATGTCTAGGAAGTTCCGGCTTGGTGGGAGCCTAGCCAGTTTGGATGTTCACCGTTTGCCTGGTTTTGATAGGCAAGTGAGTCGGAGACTTTATTTTGTGTGTTGAAGCTGACATTTGTCTCAGGAGGCTGCTGCATGGTTTCCCAGAAGACCCACTGGACTGTGCCATTCATGGGGGAAGATGGCCCACACGGCTGAGCTGAGATCCACAGCTGTGCTGTGCCGATGGAAAGTGTGTTTATAAAGTTCAGGAATCCAATTTCGTCTGGATTATGCCTCTGCTTTGCTTTGGAATGGAAAGCTATCTTTATCGGTCAAATAGAGGATGAAAATGGTTTAGGTCTGGATTTCAGGCCACTTCTCTGTCTAGCCTGCGAGATTGTTTCCTTCACCGACTCTGTGGTGTGAGTCCCAAACACTTCAGAACATGTGGCCGTGTTTGGTACAGAGAGAAGAGCAGAAATAATTCCATCTGAGTGTGTGTCCAACAGGCGCTCTGCACCACACAGCCTTGGATGTGTTTGTTAAGAAACTTGAGTCGGGCCAGTCGTCTACTGCACAGGTGAGGCTGTGAGGGCACTCGGATGCTAGGGTGTTCAAACCACTCTCCTGGTTCCCAGTCTTTGCCCCAGCGGCTTCTAGATTTCACACTTCATTGTAATAAAAGCTGGTTTTCTCTCATGTTCTCATGGTCTGGCCTTCTCTGTTTGAGTCCATAAGGGCTGAAGACGGGTGTGAGGCAACAGCAGTAGCTGCCAGTTTGAGATGCAAAGGAAGGTTTGGGGAACTCAGGGTTCCCCTCCAGGTTCACCTTGAGGACTGAAAGTCACAGGCCTGGACAACCCCACTTTCTTTCCACTTGTTCTGTGTGTGTAATATGGGCCCCAGGTTTCTGACCCACAATGGTCACACTAAATCTGCCAGAAAAAAAAAAAAAACAGAAAAACAGGATTATTATTAGCGACAGAAATGGGAACAGCTTCCTCTTCTTCTTCTCCTTTTTCTCCTCTTCATCCTCCTCCTCCTCCTCCTCCTCCTGCTTTCTTCTTCTTCTTCTTCTTCTTCTTCTTCTTCTTCTTCTTCTTCTTCTTCTTCTTCTTCTTTTTCTTCTTTTCTCCTTCTCCTCATCTTTTTTTTTTCTTAAAGGATTATAAGTAAAAGATGATTCTTCCATCTTGGTTTTGAAGAGATTTTAACCAAGGCTTCAAGAAAGACTATTTAGTTAGGGAACTCCTCAGACACGTAGTCACTCCTAACTACCTGTAGAGGATTTAAAAAAAAAAAGGCAGAATGAATGATTACCAGTAAGATAACATTCCTTGAATGCCCTGCTTTCTCTATACAGCAATTCTGCCTCTGTCTGCTTTCCTCATATCTCGGCTTGCTGGCGCTAGCCTCACTGTGGGGCATACGCATCTCACTTTTGTCTCGTGCTGTCCAGCCTCTGATGCCTGCAGCCTTCCCCAATGCCTGTAACCCTGAGACTGACACTTGTGCCTGGGATAGCATGGCTCTCCCATGCTCAGGAGCTGTCGGTGAACATCAGAAGCTTCAGGGGTCTAGAGCTGGGGTTTCTAACACACATTGATACATCCCTCTGACCTTATTTCTTGCCTTTCCCTTTCCCTGTTCTACTCCTTTCTCCACACCTGCTCGAGTCTAGAAGTAAGCCCTTCCCTATCATGTGATTCTTCCTGGCCCCTTGGCACCTGTGCAGGTCTGGGGACCACTCTCCTTGTGTCTGTAGCCTCTCATCCTGGTCTGTAACTCACTGCACCGAATCACTACAACCATCACGCTGGATCCTGTGGAAACAGAATTATCTTCACCTCTGGCACCTGATCCACTTCTCATCGTGTTACTAAAACCTCAGTGGCTAGTTGATTGATGACTGTATTTCTATTGTCATCACCATGAAAACTCTTTCATGGATTTCCTTTGCTTCATCATTCATCAGGTGTCAACCATGTACTAGACACCAGTCACCTGACGCTGCCAGCAATGGGTGCAGCAAATGATTGAGACCCTGTGGCAGCCCCTAGAAGTGACTAGAGACAAAGTTACTACCCACTCAGGTCTCTCTTCCACGTGCTATTGAGGTGTGGGGAGTCTGAGTCCAGGCTGGCAAAGCAGCGATGTCTTTGTCTTGCAGGGCTCTAGTGTGATCTGGTCTGTGCTTTAGAGTGGAGTCCATTCCCAAACAGCATTGTTCACAGAACTGCATCAAACTGGCTGGGCTGGACATTAGGGAAGGCCTTGAATTTCACATAGCCTATTTCTCCCACACCTCTTGTCCAAAAAATAAAGATCTTACTATAACTCAAAAAAATCAGTAGCCCTCCTGTACACAGAAGATAAACTGGCCGAGAAAGAAATTAGAGAAACATCACCATTCACAATAGCCACAAATACATCAAAATATCTCAGAGTAACACTAACCAAACAAGCAGAAGACTTGTATGACAAGAATCTTAAATCTTTGAAGAAGACACCAGAAAGTGCTATTGGGTAGATAGAATTAACATAGTAAGCAGTACTCAACTTCATATGGAAAAGAAAAAAAACCCAGGCTAGCCAAAACAGTCCTGTACAATAAAAGAACTTCTGGAGGCATCACAATCCCTGACTTCAAACTTTACTACAGAGCTACAGTACTGAAAACAGCCTGGTATTGGCATAAGAACAGACAACAGGACCAATGGAAATGAATAGAAGACCTAGATATTAATCCATACACTTTTGAACACCTGATTTTTGACAAAGAAGCAAAAAATATCAAATGGAAAAAAGAAGGCATATTCAATAAATGGTGCTGGCAAAACTGGGTATCAGTATGTAGAAGAATGCAAATTGATGCATATCTATCCCTTGCAAAAAACTCAAGTCCAAATGGATCTAAGACTTCAACATAAAGTCAACCACACTGAACCTCATAGAAAGAAAGTGGGAAGTACACTTGAATGCACTGGCACAGGAGACCAATTCCTAAATATAATCCTAGTAGCAAAGACACTTGAGAACAATAATTAATAAATGGGACCTCCTGAAAATGAGAAGCTTCTGTAAAGCAAAGGACATGGTCAACAAGACAAAATGGCAGCCTACATAGTGGGAAAATATTTTCACCAACCACTCATCAGACAGAAGACTGATCTCATAAATATACAAGAAATTGACCATCAAAAGAACAAATAATTCAATAAAAAATGGGGTACCGACCTAAACAGAGAACTCTCAACAGAGGAATCTAAAATGGCTGAAAGACACTTAAGGAACTCAGCATCCTTTGCCATCAGAGAAATTCAAGTCAAAACAACTCTATGATTCCATCTTATACCTGTAAGAATGACCATGATCAAAAATGGTGATGATAACTTATGCTGGAGAAAATGTGGGGTAAAGGGAACACTTCTGCATCGCTGGTGGGAGTGCAAAGTTGTACAGTTGCTTTGGATATCAGTATGGTGATCTATCAGAAAATTAGGAAACAACCTACCTCAGGACCCAGCAATATCACTTTTGGGTATATATCCAAAGGATGCTCAATTGTACCACAAGGGCATGTGCTCAACTATGTTCACAGCAGCATTGCTTGTCATATCCAGAACCTGGACGCAACCTCAATGCCCTTGACTAAAGAATGGATAAGGAAAACATGGTACATTTACACAATGGAGTACTACACAGCAGAAAAAAAAATCTTGATATTTGTGGCAAATGGATGGATCTGGAAAACATCATATTGAGTGAGGTAACCCAGACCCAGAAAGACAAATATAGTGTCTTTTATATAAGACTCACTCATAAGTGGCTTTTAGACATAAAACAAAGAAAAATCAGTCTACAATTCACACTCCCAGAGAAACTAGACAACAAAGAGGACCCTAAGAGAGACATACATGAATCTAATCTACATGGGAAGTAGAAAAAGACAAGATCTTCTGACTAAATTGGGAGCATAGTGAGCATGGGAGAGGGCAGAAAGGGAGGGGAAAGGAAGGGAGGGGAGTGAAGAAAAATATATAGCTCAATAAAAACAATTAAAAAATACAAATTTTAATGACATTTAATAGCTCAGATGAGGAAACTCTCATTCTGTATGGGAAGGGGGTATCTCATATAATGTCACACAGACAATTAGGACTTAAACCTTTTGGACTTTAAGCACAAAATCTTTCAAACGTGTGACCACGTCCATCTATCATCCATCTATCCATCTGTCTGTCTGTTTGTCTATCATCTGTCTTTCTGTTTATCTGTCTGTCTATCATCTATCTATCTATCTATCTATCTATCTATCTATCTATCTATCTAATATCTTTAACTGCCATCTATATGTCTTGTCTGCCATCTTTCTCAGCTTTTCCCTCCCTGTGGAGATACAGCACACAAGTCTACTCACCCCAGACAGCTTTCCCACGACAAAGCAAAACATGGATGCCACCAAAGTCTAATTTGGAAAAGCAATGCTATTTTGGGGATTACTTACAGGAATATGGGTGAGGGGTCACTTACAGGAACAGAAATGACTCAAAGACAACAGCATCACCAAAGGCCACCCCAGCATGGCTGATACAGCTCATAAAGCTGAGAACCTGGGGCACAGTGCATATCTTCAGGCCATCCAACAGAGTGTATTTCCCACGTGACTCAGTTGGCCAAAACCTCTTCTAGGTAGCCTGGTTAGTTTCTGCTTTTCCTGGCAACTGCACTGGCCTGAGAGTCTTCTTTGCAGCTGGGTGTTTCCATCTTAAGGGGACTTTCTTGAATGCTTATTCTGGAGGGGAGGGGCCTTGCAATCTGGTCACTTTTAGCAACTTCCTATTTTGAGTTGTTTGCCTTCCTGCTTAAGGTGTTTCCTGAGGGATGGGATGTCTTAATCTCTGAGGAAACTCTTATTCAACATTCTCTTTCCCTCCCTCCCTCCCTCCCTCCCTCCCTCCCTCCCTCCCTCCCTCCCTCCCTCCCTCCCTCCCTCCCTCCCTCCCTCCCTCCCTCCCTCCCTCCCTCCCTCCCTCCCTCCCTCCCTCTCCTCTCCTTCCCCCCATCTGTACAGCTCAATATATCTTCTGAGGAGGGGTATAGTGTAGAAGATTCTGTGGGTGGACGTAGACTAAAGCACATTGACCTACTTCTCATGGGCAGAACACTGTCGTATGGCTCCATCTTAATTTGAGGGACACAAAACCTATCACCATTAGCTAGGCAGCTGCTTGTAGGATAGAAGGCAGCCACCCACACTTTAGGGCAAGTGGCCATTGGGCCAAGTGGTTTGGAACCTGCCTTTCTATGTCCTTTTCAATGCAGTGATTGCTTCGGGGTAGACGTCAACTCAATTCCTATTTGCTCAGTGTTAGGAATATCTTTCCTCCAAATGGAAACATTTGCTGGGAGGAGGAGGAGGCTCCTAAGACACAGGTCTTTAGGAGTGGGGAAGCCCAGCAAAGCTGCAAGCTTCACAGACTTCTCTCCAAGGTTATAAATCAGAAAATGATTTCTGGGAAGGGCAGGCTCTTTGGTGGCAATGCCTACGAGATGGGCAGAGAGATTCAGGCATGCAGCTTTTGTGGGTTGTCACCCGTGCTGGGGTGGGCTCTTGGGTGGCACAGCTGCATTTTACCCATGCGTGTCCCTGAAAATAGGCCCTGTCCTGGATTCTGTAAGAGACTTCAGGAAACTCACTGGCTCACTAAGCTGGTCTTCAATGGAATTGTTTCTCTAGTCTGTTGTCGGTGCTCTGTTGGGGTGAACTGGTGTTTATTCACACTCTTAGCTGAACACCTACCTTAGCTAAGAGTGGAGGTCCTTTCTGGCCTGTCATTCATGACTCCTTTACCGTTTTATCAGCACATGCCCCAGAGCCCACAGTACAAACCTTCCGTTCATTAATCATGTTCTGGCTAGGATTTGATCAGGGCCACTCTAGAGCACAGGTTCCTACAGCAATGTTTCCCCAATTTCCTTTCCTTACCTTTGCATTGCCGTATTGTATTCTGTTTTTATTTATGCCAGAAACCTCTGAGGCATTTTTTTTTTTGCTTTGGACAATAATATTCAGAGAAATATAAATAAAAACAGTATGATTTTAAAAATTGCCAATGGACAGTTTCATATGTTTATATAATGAATTTTAGTCATTTTTACCCATCATTCCCATCTCTCCTCCTCCCGCCCCCGCTGCTGGGATATTTCTTTTCACCGGGCCCCCATGCTGCTTTCATGGCTTATTTTTGTGTGTGGCCCATTGAGCTTAGATTCTTGCCCAAGCAGAAGTAGGGGGTTGTCTGCTAGAGCAAAGGCCACATATTAGCTGGCTATACCACTGAAGAAAAGGATTCTGTCTCAGGGAGCGGTGAGACGGCAGGAGATGCTCTCCTGCCTGTGGTGGGAGATTGACAGGTCCAACCTTTCCAGATAACCGCAGCTGCCGTGACTTCACAAGCAAAACGGCTGTCCCACATCCAGAAGACATCTTTCTGTTGATTGTTTTCCCACCCTCTGACTCTTGCATTCTCTTTTGCCTGTTCTTCCAAAATGGCCCCTGAACCTTCGAGTTCAGTTGTTCATTGGGAGCTGAGCATGCCACCATCACGAAGTTTCCAGACTCTGGCCAGTTGTGGATTCCTGCGCTGGCTGCCACCCACTGTGGTGAGAAACTTCTCTGATAAGGCATAGGCAAAATACTGATGTAAGGGTATAAATCTTAGTGAAATAGTGTTGTTATTGGCTTTCATTGCTGTATTTGCAGTTGCCTTCCATGTCTTTGCGTACATTATACATAGACTGAAGAACTCAGTTTAGAGCATCGTCTGAAACATCCATTCCTGTCTGTTCTTCCGAGCAGTGGCACAACACACCAATGCCAGGCCCTGACCAGGTTGTGAGCTACGGTCTTCTGGCTTATGTGGTTTCAGTACTGAATTCAACAACAGTCCTTTGTTCCTGTTCTCTGAGGTTTGCTTGCCACGTGCATGCCTGTCGTGTGTTCCTCAATGTTTTCTTTGTCTTTTGAGCACTTAGCATGTGATCTGTTCAGGTCTGCTTTTCAATCATTCTGTTGTTGAGTCAAAAGGGTCTGTTGTCTTCACGGTGTGTGACTGATATCTTTTGCTGATTTGGAGAAAGGCTTGGCATTTATCAGGTGTGCCCTTTCTTCTGCTGTCCCCTCTTCCCAGCCTTAGTTGGAGCTTTGGTCATGCTGGACTGTTTGGTATCGCCCCACAGGGCTTCAGTGTTGTTCTGTTTTGCTCCTTCATCATCTGAGTCTGCTGGGGAAAAGCCTGCTAGGAACATCCTTTATTGTTGTTGTTGTTGTTGTTATGTCTGTCCACTGTTCTTAATATTTCTAGCTGATCACCCTCCATCACCACCTCCACTGAAATTCCCTGCAAGTCCCTGCATGCTGCTAGGGTCTCATCCTCACCCCTCAAAGAAAGACCTTCTTCAGAGAACTTGTGCAGAGTAATGGGTTTCATCATGACATCTTCACACAGGCAGATAGTTTGAGTTGCTCATGTTCACACCTCTTGGTACCCTCCCCTCCACCCTGTATTTGAGATGGAATGTGGGATTCCTTGTTCTGAGCCTGGCTCATTTCGCTTAACGCCATGATTTCAAGTTCTATCCATTTTTTTTTTCTGCTAAGGACATAGTTTTATTCTCTGTGACAGAATTAAAGTCCATTGTGTGAACACATGTGGGGTCACACACACACACACACACACACACACACTTACATATCCATTCATCTGTTAATGGACATCTAGGCTGATTCCATAGCTATTACCATCTTCACAGTTATTTTAAACACTGTGTAGAAACTTATCCTGTATCTATCTCTAGCACACCAAATCTCTTTACAGTGTGTGTGTGTGTGTGTGTGTGTGTGTGTGTGTGTGTGTGTGTATAGCTCACAGTTTCTGGGACTCTCAGTAGGACAATTGAATAACATCTTTTGTGCCTCCACTATGAGAACTAGTTAGTCTAGTTGGTGGTGGGAACTGCCTTGCTTTCTGTTTCTGTCGTGGTTGCCCCAGCAACACTGCTGATTCCAATGGCTCCTTGGTCTCAGGGTGGGGATAGATGTACTGGAGTATTCTTGTCAGTATTTGGACTGCCCTGATCACTGGCTCTTCCCTCTGCAGCCAGATTTTAGAAAGCACCTGTCCTGTCTTTGTCCCTATGTCCTTACTGGGGGGTGGGGGTATTCATTCTTTCTTCACCAGGGCAAACTCACTCACTTGGTGCTCAGGGACCATGATGGTTTCTTCTCTCATTCTGCTTTAGCCTTCCAGGTAGGGGGTCACACATACAAATCTAACCTCGTTCTGCATCAGGTCTGACCTGGGCCAGGTGCCATCGTTGCCTCTCACAGGTATACGGGTCCTCATACTACTAAGGCAATAAAGCTTCCTGCCGTCCCCACGTTATCAGTGCAGCCCTTCCCTAAAATGAGCCGGTGACTGTTGAAGCATCTGTGGGTTTGTGTGGATTTCTTTTGTTTTCAAGGGCAGCAGACCCTCCTACAATGAGCTCCTACTGGACTCCTAGAAATTGGCTCAAATTTTTGTCTGAGTTGCTCCTGCCAGTGTCTGCGCATCCTGCTGTAAGTGAACACCTAGGGCCCCATGCTTCTTCTCCTTAAGATCTCGGAAGTAACCTCCACCTGCCCTTGGTTCTCTTTGGGATCCAAGTGCGGGTGTTCTGTAATAGGCTGCAGGCTCCCTTCTTTGGCTGCATTGTGAGGAGGAACACAATGAGATCTTGCTTTCTCTGTTTCGCGGTGGTCAGCCCTCTACCTTCCTGTGTTTAATTTCCAAATGGCTGTTCTATTCTGTGCTCGCTTTTCTTTTCTCTTTGTAAGCCCTTCATTCTTGCAACGCGGATGTGGCCTCTTCGGCAGACCCTCCCTCTCACGTTTCCCTTTTCCTGTCCAGTCTCTGCTTCCAGCAAATTGCTTTTGTTCCCATCGGATTGTTCTGGTCACTGGCTTCCTTGTTAGAAGTGTTTCTCAGATGTCTGGTGTTGCTTGACCATCTGCTCATGATTAAGAATGACAGGCCAGCAATCAGTCCTGCAGCTCTGAACGGGTGGGAGGAGTTGGCCTACCGTGGACTTCACTCAAGAACGTTCTGGGAGGGCTTGACAGGACCTCCAGGGGACAGCCTCTGCTCTTTCCTCTCTACAGAGACACCGTCCCCGGTGGGGGTGGGGTGGGCCTTTCACCCCCTGCACGGCTGCCTCCAGAGAGCTGAGCCACCCTCCTCACTGCAGAACACACTACTTAAAAGCTAAGGGACTTTATGGGTGCATTTCTGCCATCCCCCCATCTCTCTTGCTTTTTATTACTCCTTTCCCAAGGCTGGGAAATTGCTACTTATTTAAAATGCCTAAATAGCCCTAAAATTTTAATTAAACCCTGCAATATGTCCTTGTTACAACTTTCTCATCAACTTCCCGGGAGTGTGTGTGTTATTAGACATTCCATCTCAGGGCCAAAGGCTTTTGTTTGCTGTTCTTTTAAAGACCTGGGACTGGATGCAAGCCCACGATTGCTCTGGTTTACGAAGGTATAAAAGTTATGAAGAGGCCACTTAGCGAAACCTTCCTGTGGCCCTCCAGGAAAGCGTGTGGCAGAGCCTGGTGCTGGTTCTGCTTCCCTGACTGTATGTATTCCCAATGCTTGGGATTTAGAGACAGGGGCTCACCCAACTCAGTGGGCAACAACAAATAGCTAGAGAGGAAAGACGTGCTGATCTGGGAAGCCTGAGGTGGCTCTGTCAAAAGGAATGAGGGTGAGCTCAGCTTCCCGGATGTGACGTCTCCTTGAGCTCTCTGACATTCCTTGATGCCTGGATCCTCCAGACATGGTGTAGGTCAGCAGCCAGATTTGATCACACTTAGTGTGATTTCAGGTCAGGCTCCAGAAGTTGAGGGGATTTCTTCATGAGCAGGTCTATCCAAAGGCACATCTCAGGGCTCTGGCTACTACAGCCTAGGATTAGATTTAACATACATTCAGGTACACATAGCCATGCAGAACTCAGAGCTCACGTAGCATTCACAAGATGTCCCCTAAGCCCGGGTTTAATCTGTGGAGAGTGGGATCCTGACCTGAAAGTCTGTGGTCCCCAAGCACACGTGACTAGTTCATATCGTCTCCAGTGGAGAATAGGTGACACATTTCTTTGTCCTTATGATTCCCTTACACAGGTGACAGATGATGGCCTCTGCACAACACAGAACCTGAATTAGCGCTGTTTCAGTATATAGATCTTTATAAACCATGTACGACAGAATTGGCCCCAGCACCGGGGAGCTGTGGGATCTACTTACTGCTGTCCTTCATCTCTGAGACACTGGGGTAGTTTGGAGTGGCAACCAGGCTGGGCCAGGAGTCAAGGGAGCAAGGTGACCTTGGGCAGATGTCTCCCTCCAGAGCCCTCTCCCCACCCCTCCAGCTTACTTGGGTTTAATAACTCAGCGCCGTTACCCGACATGCACATGCAGCAGACATTTTCAGTTTCCCTCAATTAGATTCTTCTTTTGAGCCTCTTTTTAAAAAAAAAAAATCTCAATAGGAGCCTCTTAGTATTCTAGCAGAGCTGTCTGCAGTAATGCGTTAGCGGATATAGGTGCCACTCCTGTGCAAAGAGCTTGAAAAATGACCAGACAGAGCCAAGCTCCCCGTGTTTGTTGTCAGCTGCATCGGCAGGGTAATAAATCAACCCGTCTCATGTCAAGGGTCAGTTTGTTTGATGTTTAACGCGTTTGGCCAATCTAATCAGGCTGGGCATGGCCAACCCACCCGCGAGATGCTGGCGCTGTTCCCCGCTGAGGTGTCAGGAGCCGCACTTCTCTGACCTGAAGACTTGGGGGTCTCAGAACTGGAGTGGCAGGAGGCAAAGAGTTCAAAGAGGCAGAGGCTTCATGCCCAGTCTGTTAGCAGGAGAAATCCTTGGGTCTAGCAACTGGAGGTAGTTATCATCTCGTCGGCCCAGAGTCTTGGTTTGAAATGGTTGGATGCATTCCTAGAGGATTTAGAAAGCAAGTCTGCCACATCATCTTCACGGCCGTGTGCAAAATGAAATTGTGGGGCCTTTTCGAAGCAAGGCAGAGCAGCAGCAAAGGCGCCGGAACATAAATCTTGTGATTGTGCGGTTGTGCTCTTGACTTGCATTGTGTTGTTTGATGGGTATAATTCTAAGAAAAGAAAAATTAAAAACTCAAACGATCAGAACGAAGTTTTGCTTTCATCTCTGTTGTCAAAGGGGAGATTGTAAATCACATGCAGAATCATGCAGCCATACAGTTTGTGCTTTATGGCTGCCCCCCCCCCCCTAGCTGACTTAGACATAGCAAAACATCCTACCCGGGGCTGCTCAACAAGGAAGACGTGCAGTTCTGGCACAGCCCCCCCTGCTGGTCCTGATCTCTGAGTCCTGAAAAGGTTCGGGAGGAATCCACAGTCTACAGACCCAGCCCAGAGCCGTCAAGCAATCCTAAGTTCAATGCTGAGACCTGTGCAAGGCCTGGCTCACGGTGGCAAGGCATGGCTGCCCTCGGCATCTATCAGTTAGTGCTGATGTAGCATTGCTCACCTGAGATCACAACCCTGGAAGTGTAACACCCATACAGAAGCCCCCTGAAAGTGGGTGACAGGATGAGGTTTGGGGCAGGAATGGGCCACAAGGCCAGGATGTCTTGGGGAGAGCCTTGGGTGCCCTGTACCCAGCTCCATCCACATGTCATCAAATTCACTCAAAATACACGTGCAGCAATGATACTGAAGAATCTAATACTGACAGCAAGGCTTTTGATTCTGAAACTAGGCCCTTCATGGACCACCCTTGTTGAGGCTGGTAGAAAAGATATATAGCCTCAAGTACATTGAAATGAAGTAGCTTAAATTTTCCAGTAGTCTTAAGGAAGCAAAATGCAGTTTCTAGGGATCGTCTGAGACCTTCCAATGTTTTCCAGAAGATGCGCAGAGCTGGGCTCCTCTCAGCTAATTCACAGGAGAGGACAGACCTGTTGAGGCTCTGTCTGTCTCTAGTTTCTTCCCATGACACTGCAAGAGCCAGAAGTAGCTCTATGCCTCCGTTTCCTCTTCTGTACTCAGAACAGAAGACAGCAACAAGACACCAGTGGCTTTTGGAGCTGCCAGCTGAGGTTGTTACTGTTCTAGAATGATCCTAGAGTCGGATGGGAGATCTGATGACAACGGATTTCCACTTGAAGACCCATTAGGCGGAGGCTTACAGACAACACAGGGTGTGGTGATGGGTGTGTTCAGAGCTGGGAGAGAGGGTTCTGGGGCTTTGGCTGCAGAGATGTCCAGAAGGAGCTCTGAGGAGTCTTGAACTTCAGATTCTGGGTTCAGAAAGTGGGTCCATGGGGGAGGTGAGAATGCCGAGGTGCTGTGCAGCCTGTCTGGTGGGACCAGAGGGCACAGCTCTGGGTAGCTGTGGGGTGAAGTTGGCTGATGTCATAGGGAAGGAAGAAGGGTGTGTTGGCTACCCTGAAGTCCCGTTGTCTTTCCCATTCAACCACTGTAAAGGCTGGACCACCATGAAGCACTTCTGAAATCACCTTGTTCCCAGAGGTCAACTCTGCATGAGGTGAAGGAAAACAATGGAGCAGAGAGGAGGCTGGCCTTCCTGAATACAATGTAATGTCTCCGAAGTACCACCCACCAGGGCGGCTTCCTTCTTCTTCTCTTAGAGGAAGTGACTTGGTGCTGCCAAAGCAATCCATCACTACCCTAGGACTTAGAATCTGGGTGTGGTTGGGTAGACAAGAGTGGCTGGTCCCTTAAGGGAGCCTGGCAGTCCTCCAGCCTTGAAGTGTCATGCCAGGCAGCTTATGTGATGAAAGGAGCATCCATTGTGCTGCCAGCTGCCAGGCGGCCTGCTGCTCACAGCTAGCCGCATTCAGCAGGTGCATTGGGAGCCCAATGTATTAGACCAGCCCTTCGGTGAAACTGCCCAGGTGCCAAGGGATGCATGCTAAGATTCACACTAAGACAATTCTGAGGAGGCCACCAGTAACACCTCAGAATATGGGTGAGTGAGGAAAAAAGTGGCCCAACAGGGTTTTGAGGATTCTGATGCTAAAAGAGTTCACAGAGGAGGCACGGTGTGTGCATGCATGAACCTGTGTGCATACATGTTTGTGAGCACATGCATGCATACATGAATTCATGTGTCTGTGTACATGTGTGTCTGTATGGGCATATGTGTGCATGTGTATTTATATATGTGTCAATGCATGTGTTGTTGTGTGTGCACATACGCCTATGTGTACATGCATGTATGTAAATATATGTGTCTGGACATGTGCACATATATGTGTTCATTAATGTATGTGATGTGACCGTGCACGTGTCAGAGACTGAATTCCTTCCACCTGTAGCACAAAGTCAGGCTGCTTGTCTTGGTTGAAGGTGGTGGTCTTGTGAGGCGGGAAGGCTTTGTGATGCCCATCACAGACATCAGACACCAGGGGCTCTGAGTACTGTTTCTGCATAGGTCTCCCTGTGAGGACTCAGTGAGCACCAGCCTCTCTACCAGGACTAGGACATATTCTCAGAGAGCCCACCCAGTCCTGTTGCCCTGGGATTTGCTGTGCTGTTGTTGTTTTAAAGACAATCGGTGTTCTAGTTTCTTGCTATTGTTATAACAAAACACTCTGACTAAAAGCAATTTGGGTTGGAAAGGGTTTATTTCAGTTTCCACTTCTAGGCTACTATCCACCCCTGGGAGAACCTGGAGAAGTTAGAGGGATCGTGCTTGGTAACTCACTCCCAGGCTCATGCTTGGATATCTTTGTCACTCACCACAGGGACTGTATAGGGTGGTACACTCCACAGTGGGACTCTTCTGTCTCAGGGACTAATCAAGACAAACCTGCACAGACAGGCCCACAGGCCAACCTGATGGAGACAGTTCCCCAGCTGATGTCCTCCTGTAGGTGACCACAGGCTGTGTCCAGTGAGCAGTTACAGCTAACAAAGAAACCCAGGCAAGTAGGTAAGGCTACAGGGCCTTGTCCAGTGTCGGACCCTTGTGTCTCCACTTCTGGTACATGATCCTGCAGCCCTGATTCTTTATTCCTTGTGTGTTTTGGGGAACTAAGGAGTGTGCAGGTGTGCACCCCTAGACTGGGGTTGACATAAATGTGATGAACTCAAGGAGAAGAAAAGCAGGAGGTGGGACACGAGGAAGAATGTCTTAGGCACACAAACTGATGAAGGCCTAAGCATCTCAGGCCTGGGATGTCATCTTATGCCAAATCCAAGCTGCCAGAGCAAGACTCGCGCTTCATGAAGTGGTCTAGGGCCTGGAGGGGAAAAGGCTCAGTGCATTGTGGGGTCTGTCATGAGGGCACAGGGTAGAAGGGACTTGATGAAGTCACTGCAAAACAGGGCTTGTCTTTCGAGTCCCTGCTTGAGAATTCTCCATGAGCTCATTGGATAGACATGAGTATGGGATTTTTATTATATATTTTTTTTATCAAAAATTATCCAATATCCAATATGAAGCAAGAAAAAAACTCTAGGAATTTTTTCACTTAATTCACTCTCTGAAACATCTTTACTGGTCAGATGCATCCTTTCCATGAAATGTTGAGTCCCAAGGAGCTGAGGGATACACAGAGGAGGCACTGGGCTGCAGGTGTCATTGTGTTTGAGGTTGGTGTCGCTTGGGCTTCAGAAAGCTTCACTTGGGGCTGAAGTCTTTGTGATTATCAGCAGACTATGGAGGAGGCTATATATACACAGCCAGTACGTTTGGATGGCGACATTCTAGAGCAGGCGTTCCAAACCATAGCTAAGCAGGACCGACCCCACCCAAGGCCACTGTGCATGGGACAGGCAGTGTGACAGTCTGCACATCAGCTGTTGTGCCCTCAGGATCAGAGGGCACTTCCATTCAACAAAAAGCCTGGCAAGGTATTTTATAAGTGTGTGTGAGGCCCCTGGCCTCAGGCTAACATAGACGCTTGGCTGCCTTTGAGCTGTGAAGATTTTTGGGGCCTTGGTTGCTTCCCACCTAATATTTGGGTGCGTGTTTGATAGTAACATTTAGAGTAGGGCCTCACAGTTACTGGTTGGGCAGAGGAGGAAAACAAATAGGTGTGAATGACCTGGCTGAAAACGGTAAAATTCTGTCACATCACCTAGTCACAGGGACCCAGGAATAAAGAAGGACTTTACAGGGAAGGCCCTGCTGACAGGACTGTGTCCCGTGGATTTGGTGTGAGAAAGTCAGGTGCTTCCAAACTGTGAGCAGTGTGTGTGTGTGTGTGTGTGTGTGTGTGTGTGTGTGTGTGTGTGGTATTGTGGGTCTTGGTTTTGTTGTTCAGGCACACACAGTGAAATCACCCTAGGAAGCCCAAGGAATAAATCTCCTGTCCTTCTTTCAGTACCACTGTGTTGGCCTTCATGCTCACCAGCCTCTTCTTATAATTTAAAGTCTTGCAGGATGCTGTAGATGTGCAATGTGGGTCAGGAACCTTGGGTCAAGGACACAGTGCAGCAGCCTGCTTATCTCATTAGCCATGCAGAGGAGGATGGGCCATTGGGTAGAGGTGCTTAGTGCCCCCCTCCCGCCACACACACACACACACACACACACACACACACACACACACACACACACGGAGAGTGCCTCTCAGGAGAAGAGGCCTGCAGGGATTCAGCTGGATGACTTGCCTCTCCTGAGGAAGAGACCATGAGTAATGTGTTCAGAGAGAAGGAAAGTGGATTCTGCTTTGTCTCCTGCAGGAGCAGCCTGTGTTCAGATGGGAGCCTGCATCAGTGTGGTGGCCTCAGGGACAGGCACCAGGGGCTGTGTTCAGACAGGAGCCTGCATCAGTGTGGTGACTTCAGGGACAGGCACCAGTGGCTGTGTTCAGACAGGAGCCTGCATCAGCGTGGTAATGGCAGGGACAGGCACCAGTGGTGTGGCAGGGTAGAGGGAACTGACATGAGGTGAAGATGTTTGAGTGGTCCAGACTCTCGGCCCCACCCCACCCTCTGCTGCATGTGCCTAGGCACAGAGAGGCCTATGCCATATCATTTTCTAGGCGTTTTCTTTTT
The DNA here is from genome assembly GCF_014885135.2 of Alexandromys fortis. Taxonomy (NCBI): domain Eukaryota; kingdom Metazoa; phylum Chordata; class Mammalia; order Rodentia; family Cricetidae; genus Alexandromys; species Alexandromys fortis. The sequence continues at coordinate 145,275 of NW_026068190.1, forward strand.
GATGTAGGTATAGAGTTGCTTTTAGGCTTGTTTTCAGAGAGCAAAGTGTGAAACTGAATTTTTAGAATGAATAGAATATTTAAGCCTGTCATCGTACACATTTGTAACTATATGGCAGAGCCAGAGAATGCGAGTTTAGTCATAACGGCAGAAGGAAGCGGAAGTACTTACTCAGTGAGCCATGAACTTGGTGTGAAAGGGATGTGTGAGACCCACTCCAGGGTGGGTGCCTCCTCCCAACTCAGGTCTGGGTACAGGCCCTGCCTGGCCTTTCCTGTCATGTGACCTTGCACACATGATTAAGAATGCGACTACATGCAATCCTTAGTTTCTGTGAGAGGTCTTGGGACACAGGTGAGAATGCAGGTGCCCCTGTACCATGCACATATGCATATATATGCATGTGTGTGAGTACACAGGTTCATACATGTGTGTTCATACATGCATGTGAAATAAGCACATATGTCCTTGACTGTGCATATATGTAGAACTCTGGTCCCAGTCACTTCCTGCTCTTAAGCGTTGTCATATGATATAGATCTACTCAGAACTACATACATGGGGATGGTTTTTTTTGGGGGGGGAGGAAAGACCCATAAACCAAAAGCAACAATAGATGGTTCAAGGTTTATTTACTGAATGACAATTTAGTCACAGTGTGGCGGGTAACTGATGGGTACCTGTGCATGCCATGTCTGTTTCTAGCCATGTAGGAATGGAAGCACAATGGACTAGATCTGTGGACCATTATATGGCCATCATGCAAAATGCACAGTGGGAAGTGGGGTGCGGAGTACAGGTTTCTCTGCCTGTATCCTCCTGTTGCCGTGGCCGCTGAGAAGGCAGTTGCAGGGAGAGACAACTTCTTTGGATTCTGCTCCTTTCGGTGATGCGAGAGCTCTTCTTAGAGCCCACAGAGTTAATGGAGCAGAATACATGAAACTCCATCTCATTCTCCCTTTCTGGTCTCATGTGGGGTATCCTGGAGGGAAGGGCTGAAAAGTTCCTGTGAGTACAAATCTCAGAGGCATTGGCTCTTTAGAAGAAAGCCTTAGTTTGGGGGCTGTTTCTAATTCCCCTCATCACTGGAGATGACAAACCACACCAACAAGGCTCCCGTAGAGTGAGGGTTGCCAAGGGGCGCGACTCAGTGGTCTAGAATTTCCTGGGCCTGAGCTAGACCCTGGGTCCATCCCCAGCACTGCAAAATGAAACCAACCAACCAATTAACTGATACCCCAAGTAAGCAAGCCCAAGAAACAACCACAGGGGCAGCCAACTTTGGACTCTGAGAAGGTGTTCTTGTGGAAACCTGATGCCATAGGAGAATTAAAAACAAGAAGGTGAGGGAAAAGTTTAGGCTCTGAGCCACGGTCAAGAGAACGACCTCAACAGACCTTTGGCCAGGATGCCACGAGCTACACAAACACACAGCTCACACTCAAGTTCTGTGAATGTGATGGATCACACTGGTGTTCTCTTCTTAAAGATGCAATGACCTACATTATATAATTAATCAGTACCATATGATCGCACGTACAAGGTCTTTGTGTGAGTATATTGGTCGGTCAATATTTGCCACATTAGAATTTAAAGCATGTAAGAAACAAGAATACACAGCACACACAGCATTAGTTATCAAAATATGGAATTCAGAAGCCACTTGGAAAGGCAGCAATCACAGTCCCAAGGGGCCGACCAGTCACCAGAGCCAATTCAGATACAGCAAGCATAGAGGACCTCTAGTATGAAGTCAACTAAGACTGTCGAACTAAGGGCAGAGAGCTGGGGATGCTAAGAGTCAAGAGACAACATGAGAAACCAGACACTCCTGAAGAGAGCCTATCACGTGCTCGACAACAGACCGGGCTGGCTGAGGAGAACACATGGCCCTGAAGCTGCGTCATGAACCTCCCCAAGCAGAGAGAGGAGAGAGAATCAGAACAGATTACCAGAGAACATAAGCCAATTTTCAAAGGGCACAATACATTCTGTGTTCATAATGACAGGAGTGGGGAGGCAAATGTCTGAGTAGAGGCTGAGGAATTTAAAAAAAATCAGTGGTGGACACGAAACTCCCGATCGAGGTTACCTATAGAGAAGTGAGAAAATAGATTACATCCTGCCTGCCTTCAGGCACTGCACAAGCAGGGCTGGGTGAGTGTCAGGCTGAAGAGCTGGAAGAAAAATCCCTCCAGCCTCACTTGTGTATTCAGTGAGATTGCTCCTCAAATGGAGAAGAGAGAGGGTTCCCAGCTAGGCAGAAACAGAGGGAGTTTGTCTCCAGCGGGTCTGCATTGCAAGAAATAGCAGAAGTTGCTTGGAGAAGGAGAACAATTGAGGCCACAGAAGTCTTCTATCGGAGGAGTGAAAAATGAGGTCGGCAGTTGGCTTGCTCTGGGTCCCAAGGAAGCCAGACATTTCTTGTGGTTCTTGTGTTCTCACTGATCCAGGGCTCCCTCTTAACCTGAGATAACCAAAGGAGTCTTGGTGGTGGTAGGAGATTGGCTGAATGTCAGTGTCTCACCACCATCCTCTGCCTGGCCAGCACTGGATGGGTCCTTCCTTTTCGAAGTCCCCTTCTCCCAGTTACCTGTCCCTGGGATGGGCTGGCTGTGGCCTGGCACAAGGGCCCAAAAGTGGTCACATGCTACCTCACTTGGCAGAAGCAGCTGCCTGTGGGAGTTGATGGAGAATACAGGGGGCACTGGGGAACAGAGCTGCCTGGGAGCAATGATGGGGTGCCCTGGGGGCTGGGCAGGAGTGCTGGGAGAGAGTTGTGGACTGGGGTGGTCCTGAATGAGCCTCCTGTGTTCAGGCCACATGTCCCCAGATGTGTCCAGATCTGCAGGATGCAGTAAGCACATCTTTAGCCCACAAACCCTCACTGTGGACCTCGGATCACACCAGGGCTGAGATCAGCACCTTTTCTGTCCTGAGAGGCTTCCCGTTTTAAAAACAGGGCTTCTAGAAGTCCTGGTATTTCCCTTGGATGTCTGAGATGTACTCACCTGCTTTGTTTTTGTGATGTCCTCAGTCCTCGAGAACCCATTTTGTTTAAGTCCTTTAAAATGATTAATTGACGATGGCCTTTGAGTTAAAACACCATATTTCTCGATGATACGGTGCATATTTTTCACCTGTGAGTATTTCTGAGCGCCGAGTGTAATTGATGGATGCTTTTAACTGATCTCTCTCTCTCTCTCTCTCTCTCTCTCTCTCTCTCTCTTCCTTCTGAAAAGCTGCTAATAAATAGAAGTTGCATCTTTAATTGACTGCACCTGAGAATCAGGAAGTATGGCAATTCTCTCGGGCCTGTAGCCTGATCTGCATAATAAATTCCATCTCTCCAAAATTTGGGCAATGAAAAGTTAAAACAAGATTCTTGCCAAAAATCTGGGCGGCTTCTTCCAATTGTTTTAAACATTTTAAAATATAGTTTTAATTAAAATATAATTATATACTGGACAGTGGTAGTGCACGCCTTTCATCCCACTATTCCGGAGGCAGAGGCAGGTGGATCTCTGTGAGTTTGAGGCCAGCCTGGTGTCTACACAAAGGGTGGCCAAGGCTACACAAAGAAGCCCTGTCTTGAAAAAAAAATATATATATATATATATATGTATATATATTATATGCCATTTCTCTTTCCATCTTCCTCCTCGTATTCTGTTACTTGCTTATTGTATTTTTAATACTTTAAAATTATTTTATTGTTTATATTTTTTATTTTTAGTATTTACTTTTTATCTACTGTGTGTGTGTCCGTGTGTCTGTGTGGGTATGTGCACATGGGTCAAGCATCCTCAGAGGCCAGGTAAGGCATCAGGGCCCCTGGATATAGGTGCTGGGAATCAAACTCTGGTCCTTGCACACGCAGTATGTGCCCTTAACTATGGAGCCATGTTTCCAGACCAAGATCTCTAGGCACTCAGTGTGTGACCCAGACTGGACTTGAATTCACAGCAATCCTTCTGCCTTAGCTTCCTCAGTGCTGAGAGAACAGATGCAAAGCCCCACACCTGGCTGTTTGCTGAGATTGGCTTGTTTTCTCATTTCTGTTCAGAAGCCAATCAACCCCTGTCAGCTGCCTTGCCTTGCAAATTTAAGGGGTTTTGCCTGAGGCCTTTGGGACTCACCATGTAAATCCTGGAGGACATCAAAGAAAGATGGATACCTGTCTACTAACCACTTAAAAATATGACATTAATCCTGAGAGGCTCCACTTGGAGAGATAGTTGATCATACATGCAATTCACAAGGAGAAGAGAGAGCGAGGTGCCCCGTACTCCCTCAGATAGTTCTTCTAATTGGAGATGCGGGCGTTTCTGACAGATTTTAGCTGACCTGGAGACTCCCAGAGGTGTTAGTGGAGCCCCCTACTGTGTGGCTGACCTCTCCTCTGACAGACCTACCCCAGCTGCCCCTGGCTTCTTTCCTAGTCCAGGATCCAACTGGCACAGGCTGGGAGAGGTGGTGGGGGTTGTCGTCCAAAGACTGAGGGTTTTGAGAAACACACACTCAGACATGGGGTGTGGAAGGGACAGGACAAGTGTGAGCAGGATAACAGTGTTTCTTTCCGTTACTCCGGGGATTTGGCCCCCATGCACTGATTTGTATTTTGGTAGCACTCCTGAACAGGATTTATTTTGCTTTAATAAAACAAACGAAATGTCAAACGCGGTGTGATCTTGGAGACCTTTATCTGCGATCATGCCTGTGGGAGGACCACCCAGACACCCACCCCAGCAATGTGCAGGGGGCTGCAGTGGGCCCCGCGGCATTGTGGGAGGATCACTGTGGGATGGTCCGGCATGACAAATGTGAGCAGGCTGGCACTCAATCCACCTTTCTTTCATTTTCTCCATCGAATTGCTCCTGTGTGAGTTATTGCCGTGTCTCTGCCCCACTCCCAAGCCACCATCGACACCAGCCCTCAGATTAATTGCCTTAATGACTTTGCCCCAGCAATCCTTCTGCTCAGAAGTCTTCAGTGACTGCCTATTGTCTCGCAGTTAAGGGAAGCTTTCCTGGGTGCTGCAGGCCTTGTGTGTATGTGTGTGTGTGTGTGTATCGGGGGACTGTGCTAATTGAAACCCCAAGCTTTGTCTCCTGGGCCTCTCTGGGCTCTAACACCTAAGCATTTCTCTAGAAACCTACTATTTCCTGAAATAAAAGGAGACTACCCAGAAGGGTTTACTGATTTCTGTGCTCTGCCCATTTATAGTGGAGAATAATTTTGTTTATCTACTCATTGTCTCTTTTGATACATTGTTCACATCCCTGAGACTCTCTCTTTTGGGTATTCTAGTTTGTTGCTTCTGTCTGACAGAGGGCAAGAATTTGCTGGTTGTAGGCCATCCTAAACAACTACCCACTTGTGTCTCTGCCCAGATCTTCCTTCTTCAGGAGTTTGGTTCTCATGTTCCTTCTGGCCTTGATGCTTGCATCCAAAAAGTCCCAGCCTTTCTGCAAAACATCTCTTAAACCTAGTTTGTGTGTGTTTTTAAATGAGGCAGTCTGTCTTTTTGGCAGTACAGGGGATAATCCCTTAAATCCCTCCATGTCCTCCGAAGCTGCATCTGTCCCAGGACGTTTAGCATCCCTAAGAGAATGCCTGTTTGGGGCTTGTGGGCATCTCTCAGAATCTAGCCTTGCTGGTCATTTTTTACAGTGCTTTTATGTGCATTGCCTTCAGCTTTGCACATAGACCTAATTGTAGACGTCCCTCAGCAGGTCATAGGAATTTATAGTGGGGAAACTGGGGTCCCTGAGGCAGTGCTAATTGCCTGGAGCCCCATTGTGCATCTGTGGATGCCCAGTCCTGGGCTTACTGTTGGGCAGGAGGGGAGTCTGGGTATGGTGGTTTTGGATACTGAGCAATGAACAGTGACATTCTTAGGAAAGCTGATTAGGAGGCTGAGAGAGCTTGGTGGGTGAAGCTCTTGCTATGCAAGCAGAAAGACCTGAGCCTGAACTCCTGAGCCCACAGGAGAAGGCAAGTGAGCTGGTGCGTGCTTGTAAGCCCGGTGCTGGGGAGGCAGAGAAAGAGTGGTCCCTGGGGCTCATTGGCCACGCGGTCTAGCCTACTGAGCAAGTCCCAGATCAGTGAAAGACCCTCCTAAGGTTGATGTTTGACTAGCACATGCATGCACATACATGTATATGTGTACCTACATACAAAGGAGTGTCACTGTGAGGGGGAGCATTGCCATCATTCATGAACCACAGAGTCAACAATGCGCAGTTATCTATGCATATGGAGAAGATCCTAGAAAGTTCCCTGTCAAGGTAATCTCCATAGATCTAGTTTAATCCTAACAGCACAGATAGAAATTGAATACTTTAAAGCACTCCTGCTCTTTGTGAAAGAAAAGAACATACCCATTAAAATAAGTCAAGCAGTGTGCAGGATGGGGGACCCCATTAGCAAGCGTCAAGGGTCAGATTTCTAAAGGATGGAGAAATGCGCAGAGTGCTTCTTATCACTACCACACGGCAAAGAAAGGAACCAAGCTGCCATCTCTGTGTCCCTGTGAAGGGGAGATTTCAAGGGCTTGGCCAGAAAGTGTGTGTGGATCTTGCCGTGATAGTAAACTTTCCAGGTAGAGGGCTAGGGAACACAAGATGAGCTGGAGGCCCAGATCTGCAGCAACGATGGGATCGATGGTGATAGGGTTGAAAGCACTTCCTGCTCTTCCGGAGTGCACTGCTTTGGTTCCCAGCACCTCTAATTGCAGCTCCAGAGAATCCAACTGCTGTCTTCTGACCTCTGTGGATATCTGTGTACATGTTACACATACATATATACATATGCATAAATAAAATTGAATCTTTAAAAAACACTAAGTCTATATTAATAGTAGCAAAGGCTTTGAGGTGAAGCCCAGGATGAGGAAATCACTGGGAGTCCCAGGTCCCAGCACACCACTTGAACATTGATTACTATAGGAGATGTTCATGAAGTTTCTGGAACATGAAATACAAGGGACATACTGAATGGATGCTGCTGTCCCTCTCACGCCTGCCTTCTGTCAACTTCATTGTGATAAGTGGACAGACAAAATGTCCTTCAAATAGAAAATCCCTAAAAACACAGGAGACAGAGCATCTGGAGCTGGCGGGAAGGGTGAGGGGTTGGTTGAGTACGTCAGACTCTGAATCCCGAACCGTGAATGACTTGTGGTCAAGCTGTTGGCACCTGTGAATGCCACGCTGTTCATCAGCTGCACACTCTGCCTGGTCAGAGCCCTTGTCCTTGCTCCTCAGGCCCCATGTGTTCATCCAGTCGAACACAGGCTTTAGAAGTGAGTCACCCATGAGTCTGGGGCCTGTGTCTCTTGTGCTATCATTCGGGGTGACAGGCACCAGGTAAGCAACAAGTACTCAGACTTCTCAAGTGTCAATGCGTGCTTATGGTTTGAATTTCCTGCAGGTGTCCGTGTCCTTTCCTTTTGAAAGTCTTCAGATAAAATCCATAGCTAGGTATGAAATGCTCAGAACTATGGTTTGCAATGGTCTCCTCTTTGTTTGACAGCTGCCGTTTCATTTGACACTTCTTTCCTTTGCCATGTGGGTTTCAGCTTGGTGGGGTGCTAGGGGTGCCCCGGTTTATTTTTGGTTGCCTGAGGACTTTGATGTGATAGTAAGAACAAACAAGCAAAACCCCCAGTTCATTGTCTCAGACAGTACCAAGGAATTTACCTGTCTGTCTTCTGATTTTAAAGTTTCAGATCTCTGCTTAGATCCCTGATCTATAATTGAGCTGGTCTTCATGGCCTTCTCCTCTGTCAGTTTTCTTCTTTCATAAGGGAATTTTTTTCCTCACCATTAACTGGAGATTCTGTCCTTTCGCCATTGAATAGTTTAGGTGACTTGTTGAATATTACTTGACCATATTCAGTTGTATTTATTTTAGGGTTCTCTGCTAATATTCTGTTGGTCTTTATGTCCACTTTGCTATTGTTTTGTTATATAACTTGAAACCAAAAGTAACAGACATAATTTAATAACAAAAACCCAAACTGCCCAATTTTGAAATGTGCTAAAATTTTCACACAGAGAAGGGGTACTTGTACGAACTTGTATGCCCATGCATGCATGTGCATGCACGCACACACACCCCCACACACCACTATGGTAGATGATCAGTATATGCGTTGTTAATTGTGGCCCATTATTTCCTTACATGTATGTGTCTCACAGCATGATGTATAAAATACCACTGTAAATAAATGACAAGGAGAACGTCAAGCACATGCTTTGTGTGGCTGGGTCCGACAGCAATGGTGCTTGGGTTAGGACATAGTCCCTGTCTTCAAGAAGCTGCATGCTAATGGGGTCGACGAAGCTAGAAGCTCCCAAAGTGAATGCAAAATCGGGATGCTGTTCAATGCCCGATTTATTATGAAACTAATTACACAGCCCTGATTACACAGTTCCTCTCTCATAATGCTACATTTAATTGCTTATTTATTTGTATCCGACCATACTGTCAGGCTGACTCGAAGAAGACACAAACCGTCTCTAGTTTGTTTTTGACTTTCTGATGGCGAATCTTGGTTTTGGACACTTGGAAGGATTCAGAAGGCATTTCTCGTTCCACAGTGGAATGGCTGGGAAGCACTAGAGGAGGCAGGAAGCGAGCTGCATCACGAAGCCTGAGGGCGTGGGTGGATATGGGGTTCACACTTTGAGTCCAGTGTCAGGACTGGGGTGCTGTCGGCCGAGGAGGCATGAAGAAGCTCCAGGAGGCATAAAGTATCCGCTCCAACCCTCCCCTGAGAAAGGCCACCTTTCAGACCCACATGGAGCCATGTGTCATTGTATGGGTATGAAACCATCCAGAAAAGAGCATGGGTCACATGGCATCGCAGTAGGAGGGGATTTGAAGAGTAGCTGTGAGTCTCTCTCTAGGAGGAGGGACCCTTGCCCACCCTCATTCCCTCGGTGCAGAGTTGGGCTTCTTTGATGCCCCATGGGGGGCGGTGTGTTGCTGGCCATGGGCAGGTCATAGAAAACTTGTCATTTTCCAGTTGGGACAACGCCCCATTCTGCAGCTAGGAAGAGTACAGATTACCCATTCATTCCTGAGTTGCTTTCTATGTTTTCCCGAAAATCTTACAACTACTCAAAACCTACCACTCAGTGACTGCCAGCCTCAGTTTCCCTGCAACCTTGTTCTTTCAACTCACTGCTTCTCCCCTGCTGCCGTCTCCCTGATGGCCACGGGCAAGCAGTGACTCTCCAGAAGTCCCCATGTGCCCACCTGCCCTCAGGCTCATGGCTTGTCCTAGCTGCACATTTTTCTATGACTTCCATGACTACTGGCCTCTCCTGCCTTCCTTTGCTGGCTAGGATGTTATCTGAGCCGCAGACCTTCTTTTTATCACTGTCTATCTGTATGTGTTTTGGCTCATGAGCCTCATTTAGAGTTCTTAATCATCTTCAGCAATAGCTTTCTAGTATAAAACAATAGCATACAATATCCCGATATATTAATGTGTGTACTTGAAATTACCGAAGTCAGTAGTAAAGACAAATCACTTGATTATCTAAATACATGTAAAAAAAAAAAAAAGCCCTCCATTTTCTGATTGGTCTCTTTTCAAGTAGTAACGGGAATTGGGTGGCGATAAAATTAGCGCGAGTGAAGTAAAATGGGAAGGAACGGTGATGTTTGGATTTCAGAATTTGTCCATTTGCTGTGTGCTTTCTCCTCTCAAGATCAGCTCTAAAGGAGGGCGTGCATTCCTGGCACTAATCATGTAGAGGTGTGTGGAGTACAGAAGCAGAGGGACACACCTAGAAAGACAGGAAGGAGACAGCAGAGGGCTGAGAACCTGGAGCTGTGGAGCTTTCTATAGAGGGCTGTGGGCTGTGGGCTGGAGGATGAGCGTCCTGCCTGTTATAATTTAAAAATGAAATTGTGGGAAGGAGTCCCACCATGCAATGGGACTCAAAACATAGGAAGTTTATTGAAAGGGGGGGGGCAGAGACTGATCCCTAAGGACTGTGTGTGTGTGTGTGTGTGTGTGTGTGTGTGTGTGAGAGAGAGAGAGAGAGAGAGAGAGAGAGAGAGAGAGAGAGAGAGAGAGAGAGAGGAGGTGGGCAAGGCCCACATTTTAAAAGGGAGCTTGGTGAATGTGCACAGGAGGCTGCAGCTGAGGACTTATCCTGTCAGAACCCCTTCCCCAGGGTAGGCCAGTACAGATGCCTGAATACTAACACTGCCTGAGCAGCTAACTAACTTAACCTTAAGTTAAGTTAACCTTAAGTTAAGGTTAATCCTTACCCTTGGATGCAGGGGTGGGTTAGGAGTCAAGGTCTTGGCAGCAACAAGAAACTGTACCCCTTGTGTCAGGAACATGGGCACAAACCCCAACAGATGAGGGATGTGACCATCCCACAAGACTCTCCCTGCCGTGTGTGGCCCTTCAAATTTCTTAATGTTATCTCGCCCAACCTGTTGTTCTGGTTTATAGTAACCTAAAAATAATTTGTCTTTATCATATTTTTGCAGTCGGAACATTTTTTTCTGTGTGTGGTGGGGTGTTTTTTTGCTGGCTTGTGAGTCTAAGCACCACATGTGCTCAGAGTCCTTGGACGTCAGAAGATGGTATCTGACCCCTAGGACTGGAGTTAGAGATGGTTATCAGCTGCATGTGGGTGCTGAGAGTTGAACCCTGGTCCTCTGGAAGAGCAGCCAGAGCTCTTAACTCCTGAGCCAGCTCTTTAGCCCATTTTCTGTTACCTTAAACAAATTAGTGATATTTGCCTCCACAGTGCTAAGCCTCTCTTCGACCTTGAACGTGCGTCTCATTTGCATGATAACCCATCTCTCCTTGCTCACAGGAAGCTGAGCCCTCTCCCCACAAGTTCATTGCTATTCTTTCTGCTTCCTGTTAGACACACGTCAAGGGAGGGAGCCTGTGTCTGTTGAAAGACATTCAGGAGTCACTGTGTGGATTTTGCTCCGGTCTGCAAGCCACTGGCTGTTTTCCTAGAGTTCAGCAAATACCCAGCCTACATGTACTGCATCCCTAACAGTAAAAATGAACTCAACCTGAGCGTCCCTCAGTGAGCTTGAGATTTTAGGTAGCTGTGAGGTGGGGAATGTATTCCTTCCCCTGGGAGACCAGATGCCCCTCAGGAGAGTAGTAAGACTCTTTCCAGAGACACAGGTGCACATAAACATCTGGGCAATCCCGGGGATAGCCAAGGCCTATGCCACAGGAAATGACCATAGTCCTAGATCTTAAAGCTGAGCAGGCTGCCAAGCAGATATGAGGATTACCACTTCACCTGCAAATTCATTGCCAAATGAGTCAGGATCACTCCTCAGAGGGCGTTTAAAGATTGCATGGATATAGACATGGAGTTGAGCTCCTGGGCATCCCAGGTTTCCCTGGGGATTCTTCATGAAGTGTATGGGTAGTCTGGGCTACACATGCAGGTGAGGAGGAACACCCTTGCTGCGGACTGCTCAGGGGCTCCAGGAAGAGAGTCTAGCACCTGCCGTCCGGTGTGTTGTGGATGGAGGCTGGGAGACTACTGAGCAGAAGCTGTGTTTCTATAAAGGCAGAGCACAGTCTCGCTCATTCTCCCAATGTTTATTGTGCTAGCTATCACAGGCTGAGCTTGTACCAGCACGCCAGAGGCAGGAAAAGCAACCACGAAGGTCCCTTCCTCCATCACAGGATCATGAGTCTCAGCCTCCTGGCTTTGCTCCTTGGGACCCCATCTGACATACTGAATATCCACAGTGTCATTTTTCCCATCCAAAAAGTTGGAATTATATTTGCTTCATCGGACAGTCACAGGATTAAATATAAACTACCTGCTTGGCACATGCTCACAGCTTGATGAATGACAGCCATTAGCATCACGTCACAAGAAGACACACTACTTGAGCCTCCACCCTTTCTTCGGGACTGAGCAGGCATCAGGGCTGGGCCAGTCCTGAGGACACAGCCGGGATGAGCCAGCATTCAGCATCATCTCCTGCTGAGTACAAACCTTTGTAGACACTCACTGACGTCTGGATCAAGGATTCTCCCTTCTTGCAAACTCACATACACACAAGGCGGTGAATGGTACCACTGATGGACAGGTCTTGGCCCTCCCTCTCCTAGTCCCTGCTTTTGTATGTTTTTTGTTTGCTTGTTTTCAGAGGTACTGTTCTATAGTGGGTTTCCCTGGCTAGAGCTGGTTGTATTTTCTCCTGAGCCCAACCCTGCATGCTTATCTTGCCAGATCTTCTCTAGAAAACATCTCTTCAGTGCCTTGCAACACCCTGTCCTTAAGGGCAGGCTGCGTGCGGAGGGTCTCCAACTGTAAGCTGAAGCATCCTTCCAGCTATGCTAGCAGTGATGACCCTGTCTGTCTTGAGCTCAGAAGGTCGGGAAGAGAGGCAGAGGAGCAGCCATCCGTGCAACCCCACCAAGGACAAGCATAGTTTCTGTTTGTGGGACTTGAGTGCTTTTCTGTACAGACAGTAGACATCTCTGTAAGGGGCTTCATAAGCCTGTGGGCCTTCACTCACGGACAGCCCCTTGTGAAGAGGACCGGCAGAATGACTTACAGAAAGTAAGGGAGGTGCCATTATTGTCTGCACAGTCAGATACACTCCCATCGGAGGCCATCATCCTCTCCTGGTATGCTGGGTTAGTCACACTGGGAAGCCTTGTCCAATGCTTTGGCTACAGTGGATGTTATGTAGGATTATCTTCTGAGACAGACTGTTGCCATCTTCAGGAGTTTTGCTAGGCCTGATCATAAAATAATTATCAAAGCTGGGCCCGTTGCCTTTTACTCCACCCTCCCGCAACAAAACCCATCTAAGGAGGAAGCTTGGAGGGTCACGGGACCCTTGTCTGCAGATCCAGCTACCTCTCCCAGCTAGCTATATGCAATTTACCCACTGTCAGGGACCTCACAGAAGGGGAGTTGGAGATGGTAGGATCTTAGTGGGCAGGGGTGTGTTTTATGGGAGGAGCTAGAGGAGACAGGCTGAAGAACTAGGAAGGGGCTCCATCTATGGGAAAGCCAGCACTCCTATTGGGTAAATGATTTCCAGGACAGCCTTCTGTGGAGGAGCCCCCATGTTCCTCTAAGTGAAGTTTTGCCTGTGCTCAGAAAGTAAGTCCGACAAACTCATTGACTCCCAGAGTAAATACTGGAGGACTCACGCCTCAGTTTGTCACCGGGGCCTTTTGCAGAGGGCCAGACATTGTTTAGGTGAGCAATATAAGGTCATGTTTTTGGAAGGAGTAGGAGGGAAGATCCCTTGACATTGATGGGAAGAGGGCCAGCAGGAAGGACCAGTCAACCCTGAGATCTTTAGGAACAATGGGCGTCACAGGCTGACGCTGGATGTTTGTCATGGTCCCAGAGTCCAAAAAAACTGGTGTCCCCATACTGCCTTATGTCTTTATTCCAGGCAACATAGAAACCCACCCTCTGCAAGGGACAACCTTACCACAGCCAGCTACCAAACATGGAAGTCAGCTGTGAAAGAGAAAGACAATTCCACCCAGTGAAGTTACTTAGTTTTAGATAAGGACAATGTCAAATTCCTACCACTGGAACAGGTACCTGAGATGATCAACCACAAGAACAGACTTAGAGGTTTTGATCCATGGTCTGTTGTCCCCATTGCTTTGGAGTCTGGCAGTGTGTCATGGTGGTGACTTGTGGCAAAGAAAACTGCCACCCAACGGCACTGATGTGAAAGAGAGGGTAACAAGTGGGCTCAGGTCCTACAGTCTTGCTTAAGGGCCTACCCCCATCGGGCCCGGCTCTTAAAGGTTCTACTATGTCCTAGCACTGGCTCCCTGTGCACCAAGCCTCTAAAACAATGGCCTTTGGGGACTGTTAATCCCTCCCATGGCAAAGAACGACACTAGTTTCTAGATTGAGCTTCTGGGATGCTCCTAGTTCCTGCAGCCACCAGGAAAGGAGCAGTTCTTGGCCTGTGATATAGATGGAGAAGTGGAAGTTAGGGATTCTGTCACGTCCTAAGGCCATACAGGAGCCTTGGTGAAACAGTGTCCCTATTCCTTGATGCCCCATTCTCCTGTAATTGGAGCACATAATTTTGAAGTGTCTTCTGCCTCACCCAGTCTGTTTCAGTATGTATCCTTTGACGTTTGCCTAAACCCCAAAGTTAGGTTTTGGGGCTGTTTCATGAGTAATGTTCTAGCTTGCCTCACTGGACCTGGCACTGGAAGCTCAGAGGAATGTCCTGAGACTCGGGTGTTCTTAAGGAAAAGGGTTACTTCTAAATTATGTTTATAATGATTTTTTTTAAGAGATGATAGTCCCAGAAGTGTCTGCAATGGGTGTCGAGTGTCAGAGTCTACAGTGTGAGCTTGTACTGGTCCAGAAAGTCTTGCTATCTATGCTTTCTCAGCTCTATGAAATTGAGATCCCCCAGGGCATCACCTCCCCCAGACCTTCCAGACTCCAGGAGGCGATATTAGGCTTTAATTTATGAACAGCCAACATTCAACAATAATGTGCTAATAATGACGATGTGTTGAGCAAACCTAAACATTAAAATGAAAATGTACACAATAGGCACCTTAAATAATTTTCTGTGGCAGATGTTACTTCTGATGTGACCAATGGAAGAAGGGAAGAAACCATCCAGGAACATATCAGGGCGGTGCTTGGTTTGTGTGTCTGAGGAGACAGTGGCGTTCTAGTTGGGAGGGGCTGGGCAATAGGAGCATGGTTTAGTTGGTAGGGACAGAAGGGAGGACTATAAGAAATCAGACATGCCGGGTTGTCTCTGAAGTCCTTGTAACACACAGTGTGCCTCCTGGGATGCATGTGGAATTGTTTACCTTCCAGGGCCATGCAAAATACTTCTAAGTTGGGTTTTCCTAGTGTAGAAAGCAGTCCACATATGTTGTTATTCCATATTCTACTTTGGATTTTTTCCCACTCAAAATAAAGCTCCACAGTTGATCAGGACATGGAGGGCCTGATGTCAGGATCCTTCTTAAGAAATCACACTGGTAGAATGCTGTCATGAAACAATTAAAATGTCTAGACTAATTTTTCGATAAATCAGATGCCATCTTACACCAAATGAATCACAGTCAAATGATTCACAGGGAAAAGAACTAAAGCTAGATATTTCCATGTATAAGTTATTTTGTGTTCATTAAGAGGCATCACTACAGCATTTAAGATGTTGCCTTTATTCATAAGTGACTCTATATTAAGTCTACTTTATTGGTTATTGGTCATCTACTGCCTTCCAGGAAGCTGTTATGTGTTTTGCTTTTTCATGGCTAGTTTTTTTACAATCTCAAGAATTAATTTCATTATTACTTTCTGTCCTAGAAGTTTGAGGCCAGAGATATGGGACCATTTGCCTTAAAGATAGTAATGGAGCCAGACTATGGTAACGCATGCCTTTAATCTCTGTGAGTCTGAGGCCAGCCTGGTCTACAAGAGCTAGTTCCAGGGCAGGCCCCAAAGCTACAGAGGAACCCTGTCTTGAGAAACAAAAATAAAACAAACGAGAGAGAGAGAGAGAAAGAGAGAGAGAGAGGGAGTCAGGGTTCAAGTCTTGGGCCATTCTGACCATTGATCTGCTCTTTCCACTGTCTGGGTCCCTCCAGGCTCAAAGCATTGGTGTTTGGTTGGGTGTCAGTGAGTCTTCCAGTCTGTGGAAAGAAGTGCGAGGCCGGTCCTATTCCCCAAAGGCTGCTGAGGTATAGGTGCTGGAGTTGGTGCCTTTGCTTCAACCCATAGTAAACTTGAGTTTGCACTGTGGTTAGTGTCTCCAACAATGAACGGTACATGGTAGCTTTAGGATGGCATATGGGGATTGATCTCCAGTAAAAGAGACAGAAAGCCATGGCCCACCCAATCTCAACTGTACTGTGCTTAAAAAGTACAACAGGAGGAGTTGGTGGGACAGGAAACCTGTGTTCCTCACCCCCTCTGGAATTCCTGTGCTCTCTATATAAAACCTGAGGATAAGGTTAATCTTGAGTTTCTGAAATGGAACTGCTTCGTGACTCCATCATCAGGAATCAGAAAGAGACACGGCAGCCTGAGTTTGATGCATCCTGCTTAAGAGTGCTGCATGCTGAGTCCAGATGCCGGGCTTGGTAAATGTTAAGGGCATCGCTGGGATGCCTGCCTGTGTGATCTGTACTGTCTTCATAGAGTGACAAGAGCTGTCAGGTCACTGGTGATTGTGGTAATTGGGTTCAGTTCCTATGCCAGTGACCATAGATTAGTGTGTACATACCATATACCAGGTCTGTGCAAGGTATTGGGGTTTACAGAGAAGGAGCTGATCCTGATCTGAACTGAGGCTCCCAGGGAAGGGAGGCCCTAGCCATGGAAAAGAAACAAATTCCCGAGCAGACAGGAGCAGTGCCTAGTTAGGACAGGCCTTGTATCATGGTATGCATCATCCTACAGGAAACCTCTGTTCTGGGGATTGGTCAGGGAACTAAAGATAGCTTGGCCAGAGCAAGTAGGTGGCCTGAGGATAAAGAATGCACTTCACTGTGAGGCAGATGGAGCAGCGTGCTCAACGCTGAGTCTCCTGAAAGCTGGCCTGTCGGAATGAGGGCAGCTAAGACAAGGCAGGGCTTGTGGAAATCAGGCTGGAGGGTTGTGGGTTCTGGTGCCCTAAATCCAGGCTGAGCAGGGGGTGAAACTGAAGCTCAGCTTCTCGTGTGCAGGGAAAGAGGTGATTGTGGAGACCAGAAGAAAGTGAGAGGTGGCTGGGAAAGGGGATTGTGCGCTTCTGCTTCCCGCCCTGAAGGAAAGGCACTATGTCCTTCTTTCCCACAAGCCCCTCTGCCTCCATGTCACCCACATTGCTGTGCTCTCCAGGCAGGTCTATGATTCCTGGGGCAAGATTTAGTTGCTTAGGGTCTTGGTGGCTCTTTCTCCCAGACGAGGGCTATGATCTTCTGTCTTCACCTTTGGAAGACATCTTGGTTGGTAGTGCCTGTCCGGAACACTCTCTGGCTTATTCCTTTTTCCGTCTCTTTTTCACAGACCTGTTTTACTAGCTTCACAGTGTGCCATGGAGAACACAGCTCTATCCTGGGCAGTGACCCCTCCCACGGCTCTTTCGTCCTTTGGCTGTTGGCATCCCAAGGTCTGATACCTGACTCTCCGACTCCACTTTGATTCCGGAGACCTGTTTAGATGCCTCTCTGGCTTACTGAACTCAGCTCTCAGTTTGAAGCTGGATTCTGTATATTTGTTGAATAAATATTGAATGAGCAGAGGCCTTTGATCTTCCTGCCACTGACAGCTCTTGGCAAGATGCTTCCATAACCTTGATCTTCTGAGAACCTCCCTGGCCACCTGGGGAGGGGCTTGCGATTTCTCCTCTGAAGAGCTTGAGTTTTGTGGGTAAAGCCACATTCTCTTGTATGAGGCACAAACAAGACCCCAGCTCCCCAGACAGGGCTGTAAAGTCTTTGTCCTTCTCTGCACTCTTTCCCGACTTACCTCTAACTGGGAGTGCGTGATGGCTGCTCTGCTTGCATTTGAGCCGGCCTTGGTCACCATAGAGACATACATTGAGATGACAGCACCCACAAAGGCTCTTTCACGAAGTTGTCCTTTCTCTTCCTCTTTCAAGGCCCCTCTTTTCAGAACGACCTTCAAAACCCAGCACGTGGGAGATCTTTCGCAAACAGCAGGGAAGACAGTCCTACGCTAGCAGGGGATGCCGACACAGGTTCCCAGAAGGCAGCCACTCAACAGATGTCTCCACTGCTGCACCCCACCCCAGAGGGTAGATTATCCTCTTCCACTGAGCCAGACTTGAAAACCAATTTGAAGTCATTGCATCGACAGTCGGCTCCTCTGTGGGCTGGCAGCTCTGTTCTCTGAGAAGTGACAGCCTTCCTGACCCCTGTGCTGCCTGGGAGCAGGAAAGACACCATCTATGGTCCCAGCAGGTTTCTGCTTGTGCAGCCCACATGGGTTTGAGAGGAAGCCATTTCAGGACCGTCCTACCATTGCTTCATGAATCACCGATGGGAAAGCAGGCTAGAGAGGTTTTCCTTTCGGTAACACTGGTGTCCCCATGCTGGCCACTTCCATGCTTCCATTATAGAAGCACGCGTCCTCTGCTTGAGGAACCTTTTGCAGCACCAGGGTTGGATGAGGGGACAGTTTGACGTTGGCTGTCTTTGGAATGCCCCCTCTGGGTCAAGTGGAGCCATGTTTTTCAGTTTTAGAATGGGACCTTTGTGAGGTAGGGCAGTAGAATGCCATCTAGAATAGAAACTCCTCTAATCACGAGCTACATGCAGCAGAACAGTGTGTGTGTGGGGGGGGGGGAAGGGGAGGGAATGGATGGGGAGGAAGCCAGCACTCTCCTAGGGATTGGCAGGTACAGGAGAAGGTGGGGCTATGTAAATGACCTATAAAAGATCCAGGTTGCCATAGCCCAGGGCCTTTGAGCCTTAGGCTTTCGCTTAGCTCTCTCAGGAACCCTTTCCTCTCTTATTAAACTGTCTGTGTTTCTCCGACTATCCATGAGTTCTGATCCGCTTATCTGTTCTTGGATACAAGAACCTGAATATCTCAGTGGACTCTGATTCACGCCTTCCTGGTTGGTTTTGTTTGTGCGATAAACGCCGTTACTAAAATTTGTCAGGGAAAGGGTTTAACATCTTACAGGTCACATACTATCATTGAAAGAAGCCAAGGCAGGAGCTCAAGACAGGAACCGGAGCAGAGACCATGGAGAAATGCTGCTTACTGACCTGCTCCTCGTGGCTCAGCAGTGGTACTACCCACAATTACTAACGAAGAAAATGCCCGCAGACTTGTTCATAGGCCAATCTGATGGAGGCAGTTCTCTATTTGAGGTTCCTCTTCTCACATGAACCCTAGCTCAGGTTAAGCTGACACCAGGCATAGAGGTGTTCCCTGCGGTGTGGTAACAGGCCTTCAAATAGAGGAGCCGTGTCTTACACTTTCTATGGCTTCTATTCCTTCTACTAGAAACAATATCAGACTGCATTTCTTAGAGAGAAATCCTTTTGTACTTTGCTTCTTGTTTTGTTAGAGTAAATTCTTAAATGTGGCCAGCAGAGAAGAAACCTATGGTTTACAAACTTTGGATATTTCCGACAGACGTCTCTTTTGAGAAGTCTTGTCCGTTTTCAGTGCCAGAAGTCTGATGTAAGACAGACTGCCCTTACAAAAACCCCAACTTAGTTCTTAACGAAATGATATTGGCTCACCTTCTGATAAAAATGTGACATTCTTCTTGCTATGAATCGATTTTAATTTTGAATGATAATAAAGACATTTACAGGTACAGTTTCTTCTGTGCACAGAGACAGACTAAGCTATATTCCTTACTTTCTCACTTGTAGGGCTCTTCTTGTTAATCCTAAGTAGTCCATAATGCCAGCCTGTGTCACTTTAGTTTAAGAGGTATTTAGGGATATTTTTTTTCTGCATTTAATTTTCATTTTTTTGTCTTTCTTATACAAGAATCCTTAGTTTTGTGTATGAACTAGAAGAAAAAGCTATACATATATTAAATATTCTACGAGGCCGATTGACTAAACCTCTATGATTATGGAGAGCTGGAATGTTGCAAGTTGGATGCAGATTATGTTGGACTGTCTTTCATTAGTCCTCATAGCCACGCAGTAACCATCACAATGTCTATCCTCACACCTGTTATCTTAGTCTTTGTAGTCTTTGTTATATGGCTATGAAGAGATGTAAGGAGCAAGGCATTTAACTGGGTGCTTGCTTACGGTTTCAGAGGTTAGTCCATGGTCACTATGGAGAGGAGCAGACAGGCATGGTACTAGGACAATAGCTGAGAGTGTCCTGATCTGTGGGCAGCAGGGAGAGAGAGGGAGAGAGGGAGAGAGGGAGAGAGAGAGAGAGAGAGAGAGAGAGAGAGAGAGAGAGAGAGAGACTCTGAGCCTGGCATGGACTTAAAAACCTCAAAGCCATACTCTGCGACACACTTTCTCCAGTGGGTCGTATCTCCTACAACAATCCTTCTAATCCTTCTCAATCACTTCCACTGCAGGGGGGTGGGCATTCTTATTCAAACCGCCACATCCTCCTTGTGACTACCTAGCAAGTCTTCTTGGAATGTGCAAGCAGGCCAACATAAAGGCCAACACTGTTATCAGAGAGAGAATCTGAGACCTAGGGCAGAGCTTTCCCTCCTTGGCTGTAGCCTCCTACCTGATACACACACAAATGCATGAAAAAATATTGATTGATGGCTCTTTGTTCTGTTAATATAAAAACTTAAATTGTTACCTTGTTGGAACATTGCAGTTGGCCTTTTTTTTTTTTTTTTTTAAACTCTTTGGAGACCCACCACCCAGCTCTCAAATAGATACACGGAGACTTATGAATGCCTGGCCTTTGCTTAGCTTCTTTCTATCCAGCTTTTCAAATTTAACCCATTTCTCTTCTTCTACCTTTTGCCTCTGGATTTTTTTACCTTTCTTTATTCTATATATCTTTCTTCCCTTCTTATTCCATGACTGATTGTGTGGCTGGGAGGCCGGCTCTGGAATCCTCCTCTTTTCCTTTTCTTGCTCCTCTCTCTTCTATAGATTTCGCCTCTTATTTATTCTCTCTACACGTCAGCCCCACTATCTCTCTCTCCTGCCTAGCTATTGGCTGTTCAGCTCTTTATTAGACCAATCAGGGGTTTTAAGCAGGCAAAGTAACACAGTTTTATGGAGTTAAACAAATGTGACATAAAAGAATGCAAAGCATCTTTGCATCATTAAACTAATGTTCCAAAACATAAATGAATGTAACACATCTTAAACTAATATTCCACACAGAACATGGTGCTCTCTGCAGCCCAAATCTGTGTCTTTGGGCCATGGTCACTCATTTGGCTTCAGAAAGAACTCTTTTGTTCCCTGAAGTGAGAATGTATTTTTCCATAAATACATGGCAGTCTCAAGACTAGAGATCTTTTGTGGAAGACTTAAGTTTGGATATAAATTTTTCTAGACAACATTAATTTGAAGTTTTAATCAAGACAATCCCCCACAGGCCCGCCTGACACAATCAGTCCTTCAACTGAGGCTCCCTTCTCAGATAGGCTATGTCAAAGTGACAGGTGATGCTAACTAGAAGAGGAATATAAAAGGTGTACTATATAAATGTGTATAAAAGTCTAGAAAATATAATTAGTATAATGGAATAGATATTCACTAACAGTCTGAAATGATGGTTTAAAAAATTCTCAGAAGCTGGGAGATGGTGTCACACACCTTTAATCCCAGCACTCAGGGGGCAGAGGCAGGAGAATCTCTGTGAGTTTGAGGCCAGCCTGGTCTACAGAGTGAGTTCTAGGATTGCCAAAGATACACGGAGAAACCCTGTCTCAAAAAAACAAAAGAATAATATTAAGTAGTAATTATCATAACTGTGATAAATGTTTGTCACTTAAGAATAGCTTCACGGAAGAGAAAGAGAAAGGCAACCAAGTCACATTCTGAGGTTTATGTAAACTTTATCACCAATTGAAAATGTACATAAGATGCATAATGTTTTAAGATAAGCGTACTTATGGGTGTGGATGAGTCAAGTGCATGCTAAATTGCAAAATGAATTAAGCTCTGTATAAAAGTTCATTGTGATTATTACAAGATTTAATTTCTTCACAGCTGAATGGTAATTTAACATTAGAAAATGATGATAAAAATTTGCAGTAAAAATGAAACAGTTTTGATCATTTGTGTATGGATGTATGAAGCAGTATATGTGTAGTATTCTTTGTGTGGTTTTGTGTGTATGTGTGTGTATAATATGTTTCATGTGCAATCTTGTGTGCATGGTGTTATGTTTGTGTGTGGTAGTATGTGTGTGGAGGTACAAATGCATGTGTATGTGTGTGTAGTATGCTGCATGTGTAGTATTGTGTGTGTGGTGTTATATGTGTATATGGTATTGTGTACGTGTTATGTGTTTAAATGTGTGGAGGTATACATGTAGATGTGTGTATATATGTGTATGTGTGTGTGTGTGTGTGTGTGTGTGTGTGTGTATGCCACAGTACATGTTTCAGAAGTCAGAGGACAACCTGGGGCAGTCACTTCTTTTCTTCCACTTATTGAGTCCCAAGGTTCAAACTCAGGTAGTCAGGCTTTGTGGCAAGCTCTTCTCTTTACTCAGCCATTTCCCTGGCCCAGAAGAGAGGATATTTTTAATGCTATATTTAAAAAATTAGCAACCTATCTCCAAAGCAATGCAATTCATCCCCATCTAATTACACATATGCCTTCTCTCATAGCTGAACATTTTTTATTTAAAATTTACTATTTTTATTTGCATGGGCATTTTGCCTACATGTATTTCTGTTCACTGCGTGCATGCACAGTACTCTTGGAAGTAGAAAAGGGCACTGGACTCCCTGGAACTAGAGTTAGACATGGTTGCGAGCCTCCCTGTGGGTGCTGGGAGTCAAACCCAGGTCCTATGGTAAAGCAGTCACTGTTCTTAACTGTTGAGCCACCTCTCCAACCCCTCAGCTGGGAATTTTAAAAATGAAATAACAAGGTATGTTTTTTTTTTTATCATCATTAGATTAGCAAAGCATTGCAAACTTGCTAATAGAACTGTTGATGGATCAGAGACTCTCCTATCTAGTGAGGGTAGCCACATGGAAGCAGGAGCCATTTCTCACAGCGAAGGTGACTCTGAACCTTTTCTTTGTTGAATTCTCTGAAAGGATCTGGGTGAAATGTCACAGTACCACTGATCCAGACCTTCTACTTCCTGATTCACAGCAATGACCGCAGTCTTACGAAATGTGTAAAGATAGCATACGCAGTGGTGCCATTCGCATCTGTGGGACATTTGTAACTTAGTGGGACAGCCTGGATGTCTTTCAGCAGGGAGACGGAGCGGCTGCTGCCTACACATAAAATGGATGGTATACGGCAGTGCAACCAGCAGACCAGATCAATAGAAGCCAATATGAATAGATCTCAAAATAATTATGAGTGGGAAAAGAAAACGTGGAAAGACATAGACTATAACTCTACTTACATAAAGTTAAAAAAAACCCCACAGCATCGGACTGTACAAAATTAATATAAATAGTGATGTTCAGAATTAATGCAAGAACAGAGTTAGGGGATGTCCTAAATACAGGGTTTTGGATCATTTATGAGTGGGTGTAAAACAAACTAAAGCAAAACAAATGGAGCCTCAAAGTCCATGGCACAGCGCTGGCAGCATGGCTTGCTAGTACGCTAGTGAGCATGCGCTATGATAGTTCATGGTACAGCGCTGGCAGGATGACTTACTAGGCCCCTAGTGAGCATGCGCCACGGTGGTTCACGGCACAGTGCTGGCAGCATGATTTGCTAGACCCCTAGTGAGCATGCGCTGTGGTGATTTATGGTACCATCTCACATCTTTACAAGGCTTTCCTGCGAAAACCTTCCGAAGCAAGGACACGTTACCTCTGAAGTTCCTGGAGTTCCTAAACTGGGCTTGTGCCTATTCTATGGAATCCTGTGACATATAGCTGTCAAAGATCTGGGTTTTCCTACCCCCTGCCTTGTAGCACAAATAATAAGAACCAGATATTGGGGTTCAACCCCAAAACCAGAAAAGCAAAGCAGCCAAGCCACGAGAGAAGTCCTACCTCTACCAAGGCGCACTGCAGTCTAAGCCTCTCTCTCCTCTCATTTTACATTCCCTCTAGTGCTGGGATTAAAGGTATATGGCTCCCTAGTACTGGGATTAAAGGTGGAGGCACCACCACCTGGATTTGTTTCTGCACTGATCTTGTGTAGCTCAGGGTAGCCCTGAATTTACAGAGCTCTGTCTGCCTCTGTCTCCCAAATTCTGGGATTAAAGGTGTGTGCCTCCCCTGCCTGACCTCTAGTGGCTTAGCCTTGCCCTTCTGATGTTCAGGCAACCCTGAAAAGCATTCAGTGCTGACTGGCTTCCCACCAAGCCAGCCTGACATATTACCCTCCTCTGAATTTTTGTCACTGCCTCCCAAGTATTTCTACTCCTGTTCCTGAAGATTTAGTCTTTTCTCAACCCAGCACTACCTGGTCTCTTCGGATTAGTGCTTGGAACCTTTTTAGTGTTCTGTTAGACCCAGGTAAATGCCTGAGGTCTTCACGGTGGTGGTTGATGCCCTTCGAGCTGACTGTCACCTACGGTACTTTCCTTGGCTCTCCTTAGCCTTCCTCATTCTCTCTCCTGTCTTCTCATGAGGGGGCCCTATGCTGTATCTTCTGGGAGATTCTTCCTGCAGATAGCTTCCCAGCTTCTGCCTCTCGCTGGTGCTAGTTTCCTGGGGAGGCCCACTCATCGGGAGTATTCTAGATGCTCAGCATCTACCTACGTTCTCTTCCTGCCCCCTTCTTATTTGGAGCACTTTTGTTAGTGGTTAGCTTTAGGTCTAGCTCTGTTTATATGAATGGTAGTTGTGTAATGACTGAGACTGCTCAGCCTTTTAGACCTTGCTACACCCCCTCGTCATTGCAATGATGGCAGACACATGAGGGACTCTGCGGATGCTGGGGAAAGGACCAGAAACTCTTCCTAAGGAAGGGTTTGTAGGTCAAAGGATGTTTTCTTAGAATGATTTAGCCTTGAAGTTACCGTATGAGTCCAGCAGGCAGACAGGAGCACCCCTGTGCTGTGGGGTGGTCTTTGTGTGGAATAGGTCACTGTGGGTGGGGTGTCCAGGACTAGCACTGATGTTTGTAGCCCGTATGACTTCACTGTTTACTTCTCTGAGGTTCATTTTGTTTGTGTGCGAATTGGGAATAAAACAAAGAGTGTGTCTAAGTGCCTGCCTGAGGAGGAGTTCCCAGAGTGGACAATGACTGATGGTGAGCAAAGGTAGCGAGGTGGAAAGGACACGTAAATGTTGTCTGTGGAAGGAGGCACTTTCGACTCGATGGCTTAGCGTAGAGAGCCATGCAGTACGAATCTATGTTGGCATCCTGCAGACACTGCGAGCCACGAGCTTGCTCCAGTGAAGCTATTTGCTGTGGGGGTCTATCTCCGTATCTCCCCAACCCAGTACACAGCTTCTCCTGTGAGCAAAGAGCAGCCCCGGGTGGGGTGGGTGTCAGCCAGGCTGATCAGGAGGCTGCAACCTGTTCAGGATGACGGGTTCCGAGATGTGGCAAAGGCTGCCTGCTCGGATCACACTTTCTCATCCGCAGTCAGGAAACAGGAAGCGATTTGACGCGGCACACTGCATCAGTTATGATCAGCCCAGGGAACATTCTCAGATAAGCACTTTCTGCCAGCCCGGGCATCCTCGTCATGGGCAATCGGCAGCAGAAAGAGGGAGAGCGGTGGCATGTGCCAGACTGCAGTCTGGTTCTATGGCTTCTTCCAGTTCAGAGCCATGGCACCCCCTTGCTGTGGGGAGGGGGCGGCTTCTCCTTCTGAATCTCAACTCTTTGGATCTTCTGCCTGCTGCACATGCTGGGGCTTCGGAAGGAAGAACGAAGAGAAGTTGCTTGTCAGCATGCAAAAGCTCACACACAGTTTCTCACGCGGAATCCCATACATTGGATGGTGCCTTAGTTTTACACTGTGGAAAGGGTCCTGGTGGGATTGGTTAGTCGGGAGCGAAGATGGAGATTCTCTGAGATGGGCGTCACAGATGGCAACAGGAAGAAGGAGTCAGGACTCCACGGTGTGGAGAGAGGACACCCCAGTCTGTACTGCAGACCAGGATGGAACCTTCTGCATCGTAATTCTGTGTGCACAGTGGATCTGAGGAAGAAGGACGCCTTGGGCCTGGGGTCAATTTTAACTGGCAATCACTAGCATGTTTATTACTTACATCTGCATGTTAAGATATCTTTTATTTTCCATTGGCGTGTGCTAACTGTACATATGTATTATTAACACGTGTAACCCTGTGTAAAAATCAGACTGAGGTCATCGCTACACCTATCACTCGAGACATGCCATTTCTTTATATTAGAAACATCCTTAATCTATTAGTCTGAGATAGTCACCTGAACACTGTCAGCTGGAGTTGAAGTCTGGCTTTTCCTTCTGAATTCCAGTCCCTTGGGGTTCTTTCCTGTTGAACAAATTGGGGATTCAGATGGGAAAGGAGAAAATGGAACTTTGTTGCTTGGATCTGATTTATTTGTGTTTTAAAGAGAATCCTCAAAAACATAAATAAAGAGAATCCATGTCAGACGGTTTGCTGTTTGTTCTTAGATAGGATAGCTCCACACAGAGTCTTCAGTAGTAAGAATCATTGCCAGCATTCAGTCACAACCACAGATCTACACGCTTCCTATAATGAACACTAGAACACACTAGAAGCCATTTTCCTTATCCTGCAGCACCTCTGGGCCATGCACGGCTCCCCACTTCTCAGGTTGTGGTAACTTTTCCGAGATGAACTTTTAAGTTTCAGTGCATCATTATACCATAAGATCCAGTTTGCTATGCCGCTAAGAATAACAGAACTTAGTTTTCTCACAGTTGCATGTATTCCATGTGTGTATGTATGAACAGATCCCTCTGCTCATCGTTTCTGTATCCACTCGTTAGTCAGTGGACGTCTTGGTTGCTTCTACAGTAAGCAGTGCTGTAGAGAACATGAGCACCAATCCCTCTTTACACACTTTGTTCATTTCCATTGGATGCGTACCAAATCATATGTCAGCTCTGTTTCTTGTTGTTGAGGCCTCTACCTTGTCTTGTATTTTGTGAGGCTGCATTTTCCCTTTGAATCCCTGTAAAAAAGACTTTTATAAATTCTCTCTTCACCTTCCAATTTTACTTATTTTTTTGAGAAACTTCTATTGTTTTTTTTTTCATAATGGCCTTTGTAATTTACACTCCTACTGATAATAGGAGAGTTCCCCTTCATTCATACCATTCCAACATTTATTGCCTTTTATCTTCTTGATAAATCACATCATACTGTTGTTTTGATTTCATCTTGTGATATTGATCATGATTATTTATATGTGGTACACTTGTATATCTTGAGAAATGTCTAGTCATATCATTTGCTTACCTTTTAATTAAATTATAGAGTTTTTTTTTCCTACTGAGTTGTTTGAATTCCTTATATATTGACTATTTCTTAGCTGAATGATGTATGAGGAAGACATTTCAGCCCTGGGGCAACTGTCTGAGAAAAGCAAGGGGAGTGGGAAGTTCGTTCATCCTATTGAGGAAGGGCATGGCGGGGAATGACCCATACCATAGCAGCCATGAGGGAGAAAGGGGAGAGGGGAGAAGGGGAGAGGAGGAAGGAGGGGGCAGGGAGGGAGGAAGGGAGAGAGGGAGGGAGGGAAGGAGGGAGGGAAGAAGGGATGAGAGAGAGAGAGAGAGAGAGAGAGAGAGAATGAGAATATGCAGTGACTCTCTCCTTTCCAGCTGTTACTCCATCTAGGTTCCAGTCTCTGGAGTGGTCTTACCCACATTCAAGTAGGGTCTTCTCTCTTTAGCTAATCCTCTTCGTAAAGGACACCACAAACACCCTTATCTTTTTTCTGATCTTAGAGGAAACAGTAATGTTGGTCGCAGGCTTCTGGTAACCAGCCTTTATTGTGTCAAGGTACTTTCCTTCTGTACTCAACTGGTTGAGGGCTTTTTAAACATTATTATAAAAGAATATTGGATCACATTGTATCTGTCCTCTGTATATTGAAATGGTCATATGATGTTAGTTCTTCATTATGGGTGTGTTGAACCACCCCTATATTCCCAGCGTGAAATCTACTCGAGTGTGTTGGGTATTTCAGTTGGACTGTTAGCCTTGACTTGCTTATTGAAAACTCTATCTGGGAGCTTGGTTGTGAGATTCACCTTGGACTCTCTCTGGCTTGGGAATCGAGTGTCTCCTCGAGAATGCCCTATGACCTGATAAAGACAACGTACGTTCTGCAGCTGCTGCTGAAATGTCTGGTGAGTGTTTGCTCGGTCCCTTTGTTCTATAGTTTAGCTTAAATCTAATTATCTTTCCACCACCTCACACCATTCTGCAGGCTTGTCAGATTCCTGCTAAGAAGTCTGTCATGGAGCTTGGCGTCTGGGTGATCTATTGATACATGGGAGGCATTGAATCGTTGTCCTAGGGTCTGCTTCTCACTTGTATAACTGACTGCTCCAGTGTCAGTCCACATATGGCTCTGGCTTATTTTCTTTGGATGAATTGATATCTCGTTAGATAGTAATCATCCTCACCTCTTTTAATAGTTATGGGCATGACTGATACAGTGATTCCTGGCCACAGTTGCTTCCTTTTGTGTGAACTGCCTTCTTCCATATCTTCACTTTTACATCATGCGTGTCTTTGCTGTTGCAACAAGTTTCATCCAAGCAGTATGGTCCTTGGGCCTTGTTTTTTAAAAATATGTTCAGCTAACCTGTTTTTTTTTCAATTGTAGAATTAAACATTTGCATTTATTGAAAATTGCTATTATTGAAAATGAAGACTCATTCTGTGTTCTTAATATTGCTACCTCTTTTGTATATTCTTTGTTCCTTCCTTTCTTCTTGTTTGTTACCTTTGTGGTTTGCTGTGCTGGTGAGATCTGTGTATCTGCTATTCATGGGTATTCTCATTTGACATGTGTTTATGGTGGTAGTTATGACCCACTGGTAGGAAAGGACTTCAGTAAGCACTTCTTGGAAGGTTGGTCCAGTGGCGATGAATTCTTCCCATTTTTGCTTGTCCCTCACTTCTGATGAGTAGCTGTACTGGGCGTGGTATTCTTGGTCGGCAGGTTTTGCTTCTAGGACTCTATCACACCATCCATTTAGGTTGTCAGCAAACCCTGACTGTAATGTATCACAGGGAGGACTTTTTTGGTTGAATCTAGGTTTCCTTTGAGTGTTCTGGACCCAGATGTCCATAGATTTCTCAAGACTGAAAAATTTCTCAACAATTATTATCAAGCATCTCCCCTTCCCTCCACTCTCCTCCCCTTCCTTACTTTTCTTCCCCTTTCTTCTGTTCTCTTCCCTTCAAATATCCACTGGCACTCCTTATAATCATGATTCTGAATTCTTATTCAAGCCGTTTCCAGAGAGTTAGTATATTCCTCTAGAGTGGTGGTTCTTAACCTAATGCTGTGACCCTTTAATATAGTTCCTTATGCCGTGGGAACCCCTAACCATAAAATTATTTTCCTTGATACTTTATAACTGCAAATTTGTTGTTGTTATGAACTGTAATGTAAATCTCTGATATGCAGGATATTCTATATGCAACCCCTGTGAAAGGGCCATTTGACCCCTCCAAAGGGGCTGTGACCCACAGGTTAAGAACCACTGCTCAAGAGACGTGGTGACTGTGATCCTATAGGAGAGTCCTGGTCAAGAGGAGATATTTTAAAGATTTATTTTTACTTATATGTCCCTGTGTATGTCTATATGAGGGTAGCCCACATGTGTATATGTGCATATATCATGTGTGTATGTGTGTGTGTGTGTGTGTGTGTGTGTGTGTGTGTGTGTATACCCAATGAGTCCAGAAGAGCTCATCCTATTCCCCTAAAGCTGGGGTTACAGGCAGTTGTGAGCTGTCTGATATGGGTGCTGGGAACTAAACTTAGGTTCTTTGACAGAGCAGCAAGTGCCTTTAGCCACAGAGTCATCTCTGTTTTCAAGAGATACACTTCATGCTCCTACCTTTAGTTGGCAGACAATTGCTTTTTTTTTTCCACTGTAAAGCTGCTGTGTTCACTAGGAACACAGAAGTTTGGAGCTTCAAGCTGAGTTTCAAAGAAAAGACACAAAAGGTTCTGTTCTCTGCCTGTGAAAGGAGTGACTTAGGACAAAAGGACACTTTCAGGGCTAGGATGGGTGAGATTCTTCATCCCTTTTCCAGAAATAGGGGATGTCTAAAACTTAATTCTCATGCGGGGCAGTGGTGGCGCACGCCTTTAATCCCAGCACTTGGGAAGCAGAGGCAGGTGGATCTCTGTGAGTTTGAGTCCAACCTGGTCTATAGAGTGAGTTCCAGGACAGCCAGGGCTGCACAGAGGGACCCTGTCTTGAAAACCCAGAAAGAAAAACCAAACTAAACCAAAAACAAAACAAAACAAAACAAAACAAAAAAACATCTGATTCTCCTTGTTCCAGACTTGAATAAGAAACATTTTTTATAACAGGGTAGGTGCAACCAACCTCTGGCCCAGCTCCTATGGCCCAGCAAAGGGCTGATTATCCCAATTCACAGTTAAATTTGTATATGGTCTGTAAGATGACCACAGAAATTAGATGCCCTCCCCCACTCAATTTAGACAAACTATAAATGCATTTATTTTTGTGTACTAATTTCTGTTTCCTAACTTATTGTACAATACAGGAAAACCAAGAGTCAAGTTTCCAGACTTAGGGCCTAGTGACAGCATCATACCACGCTTCTTAGGACTTGCTTGTCACACATCTGGAGGGACAGCTGTCCTACTGTTTACAGAATGGCTTTAGTAGCAAACCTCCTAGGAGCTAACCAGGAGAAGCCATGACAGTGTTGGTTTCAGGTAAATATTTGAGTGCACTGTCAGTGATGTGTGTGAATGCCTCTGTGGCCTGGGCAGGACTTGACTGTGACTGGAATAGATCTCGCTCAGGTAGGTTGATGACTTTGGATACAGTGTGTCTGGCTCTAGGGAACCATTTCGTCTCTGTGGGTCTGTAAAGGAGGGGTTGCCCTGGAAGGCCAACGTGACAGAAGCTAAAGCAATTGTTGCGGTGGCAGAGGCAGGTGTCAGCTAATTTAAGGGTGATGCATAGGCAATGCCCCTCCCATGGGCACAGAGGCATGGGACACAGAACCTCTGGTAGCAAACTGGGGTGCACATCAGGGTGTGAGCATTGCTCAGGTGATCTTCTTGGGTCTCTGGAGGTTCAACTGTTCAGGTAGGCTGTCTCAGGACCACGGATGGGTAGGCAGGGCTTCTGACTGCTTCACAGGGATGGATCAGCTCAGTAATTAAGTCGAGCTGTTTGTCTCCATCCTGGGTGGGCAGGGTTTCCGGCAGTGCTGGACTGAGCAGTAAGAGTTTGGAGGGGGCAGAGCATCCACTGGGTAAGCCATCTTGTGCTAGGCAGACAGCTCTTCAGATAGGCCCAGGGCCTCGGTGCCCTGCAGGATTTTCCAACAGCATACGCTCCATGTTTGTGGTATGAGTCTTGACAATTGAACCTCCTGCTTCCCCTTTGGGGTGGAGTCCCCTGTGGTTCAGGATTGATGTCAGGAAATGGGGTTGTGGATTCTGTGAGCTTCGTTCTCTTCTCTCTAAGGCCCCATGGTTCATCTGTGTTCCCTGGTGTCCCCGCCACATAGCCGCTGAACTCCAGCACCCTCTTCAAATCCCTCAGGGAAATCGCTGTTGTTTTTTCTGTTTTATTCAGGTGCTGTAGAGGAAAGTGTGCCAGGCACCTCCGGTCAGCAGGCTTTCTGATGTTATCCTAAGGCTGTCAGCCACGTTTTGTTTTGATGTTATTTTTTCATCCCCTCTCCAATTATTCTTTGTAATTAAATAAACCTCCGAATGGGAGGCTTGGCTTTTCCCTTCCCCACCAGGGACCATTTTGGGAAGTTACCTTTGCAAGACAAACCTCCCTTTCTCTTAGATCCGTGCCATAAAAGAAGTAGAATGCCACAGTTCAAGTGTCTGCTGTCAATAGCAGAGTGGGCTATTGAAAAGATGAAAGGGGGGTGGCTGTACAACTCGCGCACGCGGTTCTGAAGGCTGGGAAATGCAATTACCCGTCTACCTCTCTGACACACGATTATCACATTGCGGGAGAACAAGTCAAAACACATCCTGCCAATTACAGCCGCCACATGACCCCCACACCACCGAGGCTTTGGACTCCATTTGTCTGCACTGGGAGCCTTCGTCATGTCATCTTTCCTGATGCGAGTTTGCAAAAATGATTCCTGTAATTACCGGCCCAAACAAACTACACAATTAGCAAGAGTGCTTCTGAGAGCGCTTTCCCCAGTGTCTTTCTTTGTTGCTCGGCTACTTCTGCCTTTTCACGGAGAACCTTCGCACACCTTTGCTGGTCCTCATCAAGGGAACAGGCACGAGGATCACACCCTTCTCAAAGATTGGGCTAGGGTACCCTGGAGAAGGGCAGGCCTTTGGGCAACTTTAAAAATAAACATAGAAAGTAAAATCTATCTTCTTCCCCATTTTGACTTGAGGAACATGCCATTTCTAGAAGCTACCCAAAAAGTTATCCAACCTTGTTGAGCTTCTTGGTAGTCATCAGTGGGTTACCTGGTTCAAGTGTGTCTTTAAGGCAATGGTTGCCTTCACTTAGAATGTAGTGAATTGGTCTTTAGAGGTGGAGTCTAGGGCCCCTGTCATGTCTTTCTCTAAATCACTCCTGTGCTAATTTCAAGTCCTAACTCCTGTTATGCAGGCTGGTGATGTCAAGAAGCAAGGTGGGCAGGAAAGCCTCAGAGGACCTGGTAGTATCTGTAAAGGACGTTTGCAACAGGAATCTATGGTTGAGTCTATGCCACATGATCGTACCCACATAGCTTTTAATGTCTTGAAGATTTCCAGGAAGTGACAGGGTGTAGCTTGGTTCCTGAGCAACTAGCAAGCATTTCTATGACTGGTGCTAATGGTTTGACTGGGGCAGGGACAGACATTCTGATTGGCTTCATGGGATTCTGTTCTCAGCTGCAGAATGTAAGGACCTTGGCAGGGCAGCCTCAGTATGAGGCCATGGCTGGAGAAGGGGCCTCACAGTAGAAATCACATACAGACACACTTAGTGTCTGTGTATTGATAAAAATGTCAGCCACACATTGATAGAAGGTCTCTATCCCCAAAGTAAGACAGGTTTAGGCTTGAGATACACCTTCTTGGCTGACTAAATCATCCTCTCTTTCAGCATGCTATCAACTCACAAGGCTTCACTTTCAATCCCTGCATAAGGGACAACCTGGGTTCCACGGAGATGGCTCAGTTAGAAAAAGACTTGTTTTGCAAGTACAGAGAACCAAGTTTAGTCCTAAAAACCAACCTAGAAAATGGATGCTTGTCATCCCAGTACTGGGAAGAGGAGACAGGCAGATGTCTAGGGCTTGCCAACCAGACTAGCCTACTCGGTGAGTTACAGGCCAGTGAGAGACCTTGTCTCAAAAAAGAAAGAAAAGATGTGAGCCTGCGGAACAACATACAAGGTTGTCCTCTGGCTTCTACATGTACCCCACACATGTGTGCATGTATGCCTGCACAGACATATGTGCCCTCATGTGTAAACACACACACACACACACACACACACAAGGAAAATGTGAGTAGCTGTATTAAAGGATGGCTATGGGGCTGGAGGGGAAGCAATATCCACAATATCTCACACGTGGCTGGAAAAAAAAAATCACCAGGGAACCAGAAAGTATTTTTTGTGAAGTTTTCAATTAATAGTATTTGTTAAGGCAGCTTCATAGTTTTTCATACATTTTTCAGGATATCAGGAAGTTTGGGAATTATTTCCCAGGAGAAATGTCCTTATAGCAAGTAACCTAAGTTAATTTATGGCAATGTATACCGACAGAAATGCTTTACAATGGAGTATACACAATGGTCTTCCCCGAGCTCAGAAGGCAGCATTGTGACCAGACCACGATGGCCTTGCAGCTTTAGTTTATATAATTCCAGTCCTAGACTGGTATCTTTATTAATGGAAGGAAATGGGAGACAGACACCCAGGGAAGGGGCTATGAGGACACACAGAGAGAGCACCATGGGAAGAAGGAAGTACTTACTTGCCACCTAAACCAGAGGGCAGTTGGGGAATGGCTACCTCAGACTTAAGAAGGAACTGACCGCTCTGCTGATGGTCTTGTCTACAGCCTTTGGCATGACAGCAACACTCTCGGTTCCTACAACTTAGACGCACCTCATTTGTGCCCTATTTTAAAGCAGGGTATACACCAAGGCCGGGGGTGATGAGAAGTAAAGATGGTGTGTCCATTCACAGCTGACTTTTGTCTAAATGTTTTCCCTCTCCTAATTGAAAGGCCCTTTCCCACAGCCAAATTCCCGGCTATCCTGGAACACAAATTCAATCTATAGATTCTCGTCTATGAGAAAGCTATGGTGTGACTATCCCAACCTTGCAGGGGCTAAGAGGGACCCTGGAAGTCTTGAGAAATTTTACAGTAACAAATTAAAGTTCAAGGTTTCAAGTGTGATCTTTCGCACGAGCCCCAGACACTGTGCCCTGGCAGGTGTTTCTATCTACAGTGCTTGGAGTGCCAGACATTTCCTTTGAATCGGCTGCTCTTGGGTGGGGGCTGGGTTATCGGAGCTTGTGGTTCTTCCCTGCCACCGGGATGTGGGTTGCGTTGGTGGGTCACTAGTCTAGGGGTTTGTACCCCACCCTGCAATCAGTTACCCCAGGGTCTCGGAGGGGCGCTACCTGGAAGGGAATGAGCTAGGACAGAAGAAGAAGGCCAAGCAGATTTGTCAAAGCCCCCTTTATTAGGATCATGGTTGCTGTTTATATAGCCCCTGAAGGGTAGGGAAACAAGATCCTTGCCGCGTGTTCCAGGTCACGTGGTTCAGGTTCGTCACGTAGGCCAGGAGGTCACGAGTTGCCACACCTAGTTCCCTGGATAGCTGGAATGGGAGGCGGTTCCACTAACAGATAACAGCTAATTGGGTGTGAGGCAGGTTCTCAATAGAACGATTCTTAAAATAATTATGGGTGTGGGGTTCTCTGCAGAATCCCCAAGGTGATGGTTCCTATAATGATTTTTAGGGGGGAAATGGCTCGTGACACCAGGAATTGCTTCAGGGTAAACTGAGACTTAGGATTCTTATTAAATTTAAGGAAGGTTGAGTTCTACTCTGGCAGGTGATAATAGTTGGAAGTAAAGAACGTCCTTTGGGTGACCTGCCCAGACATAGCTTATTATGGCTGCCCCCACAGGATCACCTGCCAGCAGACACCTCTTAGACAAATGACACTCAATCATGGGTCCTGAACCTTAAAAATCCCCGTTTTTATAAAAACCCCACCCCAACTCTACTCAGGGTTCTCTGATCATGCCAATACCTTGGGCACAGAGAGAGTTTACAAATTTGTATAAGAATAAAGGCTTTTTGCTTTTACATATGGGACTTGATCTCCTTGTCGGTTTTTGGGGGACTCCATGGGTCTGGGTATAACACTAGGCCATGCTCCCTGAGAAGCATGCCATGCCTGGGCAAGATATACTAAGAGAAGGTTTCCACTGTGCCATAAATGGACTCCCGGCAGTCATGCAGTGCTGGGCTTTGGGACTTGGACACTTAACCTTTTGTGTTGTTTTATATAAGCAGAATGACCCCAAGCGAGTCTTACACTTCTGGATTAGCTTCTGTCTGTCTGGAGCTGGAGCTTTTCAGAATAAAATATAAGTTTTGTGAAATACAAAGTAGTAAGGTGGGAGGCCTTTGCCAGGGGGCTCCCCTGCCTAGGTCCTTCTCTGCCAGGCTGCCCCTCCAATGCAATTTTGAATCCCATTTGCTCTTGGAGGCCTGGGGACCCTGAACAGCACACCTGGAGCTGCATTGGAACTGAAGCCACTTCTCCATCCTCCGGGATAGCCCTTTGTTTGTCACAGGCCCCAGCAGAGCCTCCTCTCGGTGTCCCTCCTTCCACAGGGGGCTGCAAACAGCTTTGGGATCCGTGCCCTCTTGTTTGGCTTGCTTCAACTCTCCTGTCTCCACAGGGGTACTCTAAGGGCTCCTAAAAGGTGGTTGCCTGGAAGAATTTCCAGGAAGGCTTTTGACTCCTGGGAGTGCCTCAGGACTGAGGTTCCTGCTGTTGCTGGGATGTTCTAGCCTCAGATTCCAAATGCCTAAGACTGTTTACTAAATCCTCCATGCCCTCCCCACCCCCAGAGGTAGCCAAGCTGGTTCATTAATTCTGAAAACACCAGTCGGAGCCCTTTCCTTGTGCCACTGGTGCCAATATATTCAAATGATCATTCAAATGATTTAACAGGCAAAGGGTCAGCCTTCCCAGAGTAAATCCCATTTCTAATGTGCCCATCTGAGTGATTTCATTAGGGTGCAATGTTAAAGAGAAGTGTATACCGCTGCATAACTTATACAAATGTATGCAAATGAAGTGCTTGAAAGAGCCCGAGTGGAATTCCTTGGAGATTCCCCCAGCATTCCACTGCTGCCCGCGGATCAGCTGTTATCATCACAAAGAGCAGCAGCTCCCAGCAGGGACAGCAGGGTTAGAGAGGCTAAGACTGGGGAGGGGAGAGCGACAGCGACACCCTGGAAGCCCTTGCAGTTCTGGAGAGCAGCGCCTGCCCCAGGCTGGCTGTTCAATCAACCTCCCCCACAGAGGCGGCTTTGCAGCAGTCTGCCTGGTGCTCGGAATACAAATCAGCTCTAAACTTTTGAACCCTTTTGGTAGGAAGAGAGAGAAAAAAAACCCTTCACGTGAAGAAGCCAGATGCAGATCCAGCCATGGGATGAGTTTAATTTGTTTTCAAAGACTGAGGTAGGGCCACCAGATCAGAGTTTCCATTTGGATCTTCTTGGGGGCTGCCCTGGCCCAGGACTGACTGTTCTTGGACTGAGTGCTCAATAAATCAGGAAAAGCCCAAGGTCAAAGCCTTAGTGGATTTTATGGGTACACACAGACACACACACACACACACACACACACGTATATGCATTTATTTTGCAGTGAATGAACCCAGAGCATTGCATGTGTTTGGCAAGTGCTACACTAATATTGATGGATATTGGGGTTCACAGGACACCTGCCAGGAACTGGAGGCTCTTGTGTTCTCCAACAGGGAGTTAGACAGAGTCATATAGACAGTGGCAAGTGAAACACGAGAATGTAGTGAGAAGAACGCACTTCCAAGGAAGTAAGTGGGATAAGGGAGGAGCAGGGGTGAGAGTTTAGAGGCTCAAAGGGTACCCATGCAGAAAGGGCGGAGCTTCCACAGGTCATTTGTGCAATGTGTTCTTCCTTCTGTGTGTTCTACATGCTACATGTTCAAGGTCTGTGCGTATGTGGAGGGGACTGTTTAATTTTTGCACATGCCAGCAAGTTTGTTTTTAGGAGTATGATAAATTGGTAGGCTTTGTACAAAGACTTCCAGGTTCATTCTCCTGACTCAGTGCCACTGAGCTGTGTGTCCACCCCTTGGTGGTTTTTGGTCTCACTGTGTAGCCCAGGGCTCCCTTGAACTTGAGATCTCATCCCCCCCATCAGCGTCTCCAGTGATAGAAGGACGGGAGTGCACATGTCACCACCCATGACAGGTGAAGAGACTTTATCACCATCCTGTCACAAAGAGATCTGAAAGGGACTGCCCTCCTCTCTCCTTCACTGTTGGGTCTCCTTCCAGAACATAAGGGACCGCCTGTACCTGTCTCTGCGGAACCGGGTGGCAGAGTGGCAGAGGCATTAATGAGTGAGGTACAGAGGCCTGCAGGCTACTAGTCCAGTCCATTCGTTTGCTGTTTTGAGTCTCCCTGTGTAGACCAGAGTAGCCTCAAACTCATAGACGTCCACTCACCTCTGCCTCCCAAGTGCTGGGATTAAAGGTCTGTGCTACCATGCCCCCCGTTCTGTAAACCTGGAAGTTCATATCCAAGGTGAAGGTCATGTGTTGCCTTTGGTGCCTCTTCCACCCTGGTCCCCTGGAGTAGAAAGAGCTTTGAGGGGCCAATCCTTAACCTGGGGTCTGCTAATTGTGGGGCCTATTTTAGCCTAGGAACATTGGGGTACAGAGCTGGAGGAGCTGCTGTCTCAGACATAGCCCTCGTTTTAGCCCTTGCCAACAGTCCTGCAATGGTCTCTCTGTGCTTGATGTTGTTCACTGCCTAGAAATTGGAGCTGCCTGGGAACAGAAATTGGTGGGGTCAAAATGCCACCATGTTGGGTGTGTGTATGGGTGTCTGCTTTGGGGGTTGTAGCAAGGAGGGCCTGCTTGTTTGTCCCAGCCACCTGGCTAGCTTAGCCCTGAAATAACCACACAGAAACTATATTAATGAAAACATTGCTTGGTCCATTAGCTCTAGCTTCTTATTGGCTAACTCTTATATTAATTTAACCCATTTCTATTAATTGTGTATTGCCAAGTGGCAGTAGCTTACTGGGTAAAATTCCCAGCATCTGTCTCTGACAGATCCATGGTGTCTCTCTGTCTCTTCTTTCTTTCTCTCAGAATTCAGTTCTGTCTTTTCCACCTACCTAAGTTCTGCCCTATCAGGCCAAAGCAGTTTCTTTACTCATTAACCAATACAAGCATCACATTAGGGGTTCATGGTATACAACTTGACATCAGGGAAGAATTTCTGTCCTGTCACTGCCTGAAGAACTATCCTCTCTAAGATACCTCAAAACCCATGTTGAAAAGATCTTTGTATGAATCCTTGTTTTCCACTAATGCTAGAAGAATTCACTTCTTACACCTACAACACCACATTTCTGACACTCATTATCCCTGGAGGAAGAGGATGGTTTTATGTTCATGTTGTATGCGTAGCAGAGTGCACATCAGGAGAACAATGAAAGACTGACGTAGGCAGCTACCTTGGACTTGGTCTGCTGTAGTTCTTTCTCCATGGTCTGCTGTAGTCCTTTCTCCATGGTCTGCTGAATCCTTTCTCTGTGGTCTGCTGTAGTCCTTTCTCCGTGGTCTGCTGTAGTTCTTTCTCCATGGTCTGCTGTAGTCCTTTCTCCATGGTCTGCTGAATCCTTTCTCCATGGTCTGCTGTAGTCCTTTCTCCATGGTCTGCTGTAGTCCTTTCTCCATGGTCTGCTGTAGTCCTTCCTCTGTGGTCTGCTGAATCCTTTCTCCGTGGTCTGCTGTAGTCCTTTCTCCGTGGTCTGCTGTAGTCCTTTCTTTGTGGTCTGTGGTAGTCCTTTCTCTGTGGTCTGCTGAATCCTTTCTCTGTGGTCTGCTGTAGTCCTTTCTCCATGGTCTGCTGTAGTCCTTTCTCTGTGGTCTGCTGAATCCTTTCTCCATGGTCTGCTGTAGTCCTTTCTCCATGGTCTGCTGTAGTCCTTTCTCCATGGTCTGCTGTAGTCCTTCCTCTGTGGTCTGCTGAATCCTTTCTCCGTGGTCTGCTGTAGTCCTTTCTCCGTGGTCTGCTGTAGTCCTTTCTTTGTGGTCTGTGGTAGTCCTTTCTCTGTGGTCTGCTGAATCCTTTCTCTGTGGTCTGCTGTAGTCCTTTCTCCATGGTCTGCTGTAGTCCTTTCTCTGTGGTCTGCTGAATCCTTTCTCCATGGTCTGCTGTAGTCCTTTCTCCATGGTCTGCTGTAGTCCTTTCTCCATGGTCTGCTGTAGTCCTTCCTCTGTGGTCTGCTGAATCCTTTCTCCGTGGTCTGCTGTAGTCCTTTCTCCGTGGTCTGCTGTAGTCCTTTCTTTGTGGTCTGTGGTAGTCCTTTCTCTGTGGTCTGCTGAATCCTTTCTCTGTGGTCTGCTGTAGTCCTTTCTCCATGGTCTGCTGTAGTCCTTTCTCTGTGGTCTGCTGAATCCTTTCTCCATGGTCTGCTGTAGTCCTTTCTCCATGGTCTGCTGTAGTCCTTTCTCCATGGTCTGCTGTAGTCCTTCCTCTGTGGTCTGCTGAATCCTTTCTCCGTGGTCTGCTGTAGTCCTTTCTCCGTGGTCTGCTGTAGTCCTTTCTTTGTGGTCTGTGGTAGTCCTTTCTCTGTGGTCTGCTGAATCCTTTCTCTGTGGTCTGCTGTAGTCCTTTCTCCATGGTCTGCTGTAGTCCTTTCTCTGTGGTCTGCTGAATCCTTTCTCCATGGTCTGCTGTAGTCCTTTCTCCATGGTCTGCTATAGTCCTTTCTCCGTGGTCTGCTGTAGTCCTTTCTTCATGGTCTGTGGTAGTCCTTTCTCTGTGGTCTGCTGTAGTCCTTCCTCCGTGGTCTGCTGAAGTCCTTTCTCTATGGTTTGTTGTAGTCCTTTCTCCGTGGTCTGCTGAAGTCCTTTCTCCGTGGTCTGCTGAAGTCCTTTCTCTGTGGTCTGCTGAAGTCCTTTCTCCTTGGTCTGCTGTAGTCCTTTCTCCATGGTCAGCCATAGTCCTCCATCCATACTTTTTAGCCTCTCTTCCCAGTCCTTTGCTATCTGCAGTTAATTTCCTGAATGTTAACGTCTATGGTTTCAGTTATCCAATGATAGTTTCTCCCCAAAATGCCATACGGAAAATTCCTAAAGTAACAATTTCCTAGTTTTAAATTTTAGGCTATTTGGGAGGAGGGATGGAGTCTTGCTGTCAGCCCATTGCCCAGAGTGTTCCCCTTGTGTACCATCTCTTCCTGCTCATCATCTGATAACAGTGGAGGTACCTCAGTGGTTAAGTTTATAAAATCCTTAAGCTGATAGCAAGTTGCTGAAAGTGTGGATATCCTACAGAGGGCCTGTGAAGGGATTCCTTTAAGCATTCAATTCAGTATGGAAGGAAAAAAACTCAAATGCTAAGGTTGCTAAATTTCATGACAAATTGCCTCTAATATTTTACTGCCCTTTTGTTGTAGAACAGACTTTATCATATGTATGTATTTGCAAAGACAAATTGGTGGAAATAGTACCCCATGTCACCCTTGGTGTGGTTCCTCTACTAGGGTCTTAGAATGTATTCCTCTGGAATGGCATCTGAGCTTAACATCTTCTGTGCCCTTTGTCTTTCCAGATGTTCCTTTAGCTCTGCCCAGCCCTCTTCTGTGTTATGTTTCTTTTTCATTTCCACATAATGTCCAGGGCCTCTCTATGCCCTCACAGCTGCCAATATCTTATCATAGATCTGAACCCAGATCTCCTTCTTCATTTAGCAAACCATCAGTGTGCCAGACAGGTGCTGGCAGCTATGTGCAGTGATGGAAGCAAGTCCTTTGGGTCCTGCCTACCTGTCCATCTCAGCTCAGCTGTTGGCTATTTAGGACCATGCACTAAGTTGAGGTCCTCCAAGGTTGACCACTCTCTCCATATCTTTTCAATATAGTTCTTGAGGTCCTTGCTAGAGCAATAAGACAACAAAAGGAGATCAAGGGGATACACACTGGAAAAGAAGAAGTCAAACTCTCACTATTTGCTGATGATAAGATAGTTTACATAAACAACCCCAAATATTCTACCAAAAAATCTTCTACAACTCATAAACACTTTCAGTAATGTAGCAGGATACAAGATTAACTTGAAAAAATCAGTAGCCATCCTTTATACAGATGATAAATGGGCTGAGAAAGAAATCAGAGAAATATCACCTTTCACAATAGCCACAAATAGCATAAAATAT
The DNA here is from genome assembly GCF_014885135.2 of Alexandromys fortis. Classification (NCBI taxonomy): domain Eukaryota; kingdom Metazoa; phylum Chordata; class Mammalia; order Rodentia; family Cricetidae; genus Alexandromys; species Alexandromys fortis. Next base: position 186,548 of record NW_026068190.1, read on the forward strand.
CTTGGAGTAAGACTAACCAAACAAGTGGAAGACTTGTATGATAAGAACGTTAAATCTTTGAAGAAAGGAATTGAAGAAGACAAGAGAAAATGGAAAGATCTCCCATGCTCTCAGGTAGGTAGAATTAACATAGTAAAAATGGCAGTCTTGTCAAAAACAATTTACAGATTCAATGCAATGCCCAGCAAAATCCAAGCAAAATTTTTTACAGACCTCAAAAGAACAGTACTCAACTTCATATGGAAAATCAAGAAACCCAGGATAGCCAAAACAATCCTGTACAATAAAGGACCTTCTGGAGGCATCACAATCCCTGACTTCAAACTCTACTACAGAGCTACAGTACTGAAAACAGCCTAGTATTGGCATAAAAACAGACAGAAGGACCAATGGAACCAAACTGAAGACCCAGATATTAATCCACACACCTACAAACACCTGAAATTTGACAAAGAAGCAAAAAATATAAAATGGAGAAAAAGAAAGCATATTAAGCAAATGGTGCTGGCAACACTGGATATCAACATGTAGAAGAATGAAAATAGATCCATATCTATCACCATGCACAAAACTCAAGTTCAGACGGATCAAAGACCTCAGCATAAAGCCAATCACACTAAACCTCATAGAAGAGAAAATGGGAAGTACACTTGAATGCATGGGCACAGGAAAACAAAGACACTGAGAGCAACAATTAATAAATGGTACCTCCTGAAACTGAGAAGCTCTGTAAAGCAAAGGACATGGTCAACAAGACAAAATGACAGCCTACAGAATGGAAAATATTTTCACCAACCCCACATCAGACAGATGATTGATCTCCAAAATATACAAAGAACTCAAGAAATTGGTCATTAAAAGAACAAATAATCCAATTAAAAAAATGGAGTACAGACCTAAACAGAGACCTCTCAAGAGAGGAATCTAAAATGGCTGAAAGACACTTAAGGAAATGTTCAACTTCCTTAACCATCAGAGAAATGCAAATCAAAACAACTCTCAGATTCCATCTTACCCCTGTAAGAATGGCCAAGATAAAAAACACTGATGACATCTTATGCTGGAGAGGATGTGGGGTAAAGGGAACACTCTTGCATTGCTGGTGGGAGCGCAAATTGGTACAGCCCCTTTGGATATCAGTATGGTGATTTCCCAGGAAATTAGGAAACAAACTATCTTAAGACCCAGCAATACCACTTTTGGGTATATACCTAAAGGATACTCAATCATACTACAAGGACATGTGCTCAACTATGTCCATAGCAACATCATAACCAGAACCTAAGAACAACCTAAATGCCCCTTGACCAAAGAATGGATAAGGAAAATGTGGAACATTTACACAATGGAGTACTACAGAACAGAAAAAAAATAATGACATCTTGAAATTTTCAGGAAAATGGATGGATCTAGAAAACATCATATTGAGTAAGGTAACACAGACCCAGAAAGACAAATATTACATGTACTCACTCATAAGTGGCTTTTATACATAGAACAAAGAAAACCGGCCTACAAATCACAATCCCAGAGATTCTAGACAACAATGTGGACCCTAAGAGAAACATACATGGATCTAATCTACATGGGAAATATAAAAAGATGAGATCTACTGAGTAAATTGGGAGCATGGGAACCATGCAAAAGGTTTTAAAGGGAAGGGGAGAGGAAAGTAGGGTAGCAAAGAAAAATGTATAGCTTAAAATTAATTGAAACTGTATTGAAAAAAGGGGGGAAAAGAAGTTGAGGTCCTCAGTGACAAGAAGTCCTGTCTTGGCTGCATCATGGGTTGGGTGGAAGACAGAGCATGGGTGGGATATGGCAACGGGAAGGGCTTAGGGAAGTGAGACTCGTTCTTTTGAAAGGAAGCAATATGTTTGTGTGTACTATGCTCTCTCTTCCTATACACACGACATGCCTTGGGCTCCCATTACCCATAAGCCTTCAGCTTAAGTGACATCCCAGCCTCCTTCTGTACTTCAAGGACAGAAACTGGCCTTGGTGCTCACTGAGAACTATTAATTGCCACTACATGTATAGACATACCTTGTGGGTGTGCCATGTAGGGGACAGAGAAGGTGGTAGGTAGTCATGGCTCAGCCAATCACAACCCCTTCCCAGAGGGGCTTTGAGGACAACAACCCCCAGGAAGGCATTGAGCTTGGAAATGACTCAGCTGGGGATGACTTCAGAATGACTCAGGAAACACTGCTTTGATATCTGGGAGCTAGGCCTGGCCACTGCCAACAAAGATGCACCGGTGTGTGTCAGGTTGTTACCTGAGGTACCCAGAAGCAGACACTGGAGACCCCCCTGCGTGGTACAGTGGCAGCTGGCCAGGTAGAGAAGTGTCCCTGGCTTAGGTTCTTCCATCAGGGAAACCTTCTATAAAACTGCTAGCTCTCATAGCAGAGAGCAGGCAGGCGAAAGGCAATCTTCCGGAAGGAAGTCCCTTGTCTGGCCAACATGGTTTCTCTGGCCCTGCATAAAAGGAGAGTCATAGGCCTACAAGGCAGGTGACTAGGAGCTTCTGGAAGACTGGGGATCTTCAGACATGAGGCACAGGGGAACCTTCATCTTAGAGAGCTGGTTCTCAGGGAAGGAGCAGTGTTTGGAAATATCTGGCAAGCTGGACAGGCAGGGTTTGAGGGCAGCCTGGAGAACTGTACTCCCCCACACTCCCCAAGAGCTATTGCTGCCCTGTCTGGAGATGAACTGGAGGCTCTGGGGATCCACTGTCCCATTTTGCAGAGCTTGGGTGGGAGTGATCAGGAGACCAGCCCCTCCTCTTCCTCCTCCTCCTCTTCACCCCTCCTGTGTATCAGCTTCCTGTAGCACCAAGCAGGCTCCATTCCCATGTCATTTCCAGAAATAGAGGCTTTGTGGGTGGACCCAACCATCACAGTGAAAGGTAGCTTTCTCTCTGGGAAGCCGGTGACATCCTGGAGTCTCTGTGGAGGCTGGATTTAAGGTCTGTGAGTGATGAGATAAGTTAAGAGACCCAGTGTCTAGTCCATATCGAGCTTCCAAGTAATCATGGATCCTGACTAATGCCTGCTGCGTATGTTTTAGGGGCTGTGGACATATGCATACAGCATAGATGATCTCTCCCTGGCTATCCAGAGCTGTGGTCACAGCCGAGAGTCCCATGTCATAAGTGTGTCTGATTCCCAGAAGTACCAGGAACTAGACAGAGGCTGTGTGACCATGGCCTTGTCACAGATTGGAAGGTTTGTTCTGAAAAGGGAGGATTAGCACCCTTTAATGGCTAATCGTGATTGTCAACTTAACTGTGTTTGTAACCCAAGTTGCCAGGCATCCCCGTGAGGGATTTCCTTCATTGGATTATTAAAACAGGAAGATTCACCCTAAAACTGGCCATACCTTCTGGACACCGAAATAGGAAACTTTGCTTTTGGCCTGCTTGCCTTCCCCCTCTTGCTGGCTAGTTCATCTATTCTGCTGCTGCCTTTCTTAGATCTAACATCTTCAGGATTCCAGTGTAGACTGAAGACTAGCGGTTCTTAAGGAATCCTCCAGAACCCCAGTACCAGATTAGGACTGCTGAGACACCCAGACTCGTGGGCTGAGAGCCTGTGGTTAGAAACATTTAGGAATCTTACTGTGGGAAAGAAGAAATTTAGTGACTGTGTATAAAACTTTTGATTGTTTGTGGATAAATAAGGGCGATATCAATGTTGGATGCTCCTAGAAGCTCTAAAGCGACAAGGGAAAAGCATAAGCCGGATAAAACAAATAATTGGCTCCAGATGTGCCGAAATAGTCTCCAGGTTTGTACGTGTGCCCTGGACGAGAGTCTTTCCTTCAGTAGCCACAGCTCAAGCTGTAGAAAACCAAACTGAATCCCTCATTATGAGGTTAGCTAACCTATAGTGAAAGTTCAAGATACGGTCTTGGAGGGTGCCAACACGGATGGGTAAAGAATGGGACCCTTTAACTTGGGGGTGGAGATATGTGGAGGACCCTAATGAGGCTGAAGCCTTGGAGCCCTCAGATTCTCCCTGACTTAGCAGGGTGCAGATTCTCTCCGACTTAGCAGGGTGCATTTTCACCCCACTCCCTTCCAACCCTGGCCTGAGGGAATTGATTTTTTTTTTTTTTTTTTTTTTTACGATACCATAGTCTCTGGCTTTTGAAACCCTTGGACCCTAGTTGGTGGAACTATTTGGGAAAGCTTAGGCAGTGTGGCCTTACTAGAAGTATGTTATGGCAGGGGCAGGGTGCAGGTTTTGAGGTTTCAAAGTTGTCTCTGTTTCTAGTGTGAGATTTGAGATATAAGTTCTCAGCTCTTCCTGCCACCGTGGCTACTGTCATGAGAGAAAGGGAGTCATGATTCCCTGCCCTGCCATGATAGATTCCTTTTTTTACATTTCCCATGGGCTTGCACAAAGCATGGCGCCTCGAGTTGAGTCAGGACCAAGCTCCTCTCCCTGCACCAAGGCTGGGCAAGGTAATTCAGCATGGGATACAGGTTCCCAAATGCCAACTAAGCACTGGGACAGGTCCTGATCTCACTATTAGGAGCCCCACAAACAGACCAAGCTACACAACCATTGCACACATGTGGAGGGCCTAGGCTGGTCCCATGCAGGCTTCCTAACTGTTGGTCCAGAGTCCATGAACTCCCAGGATCTCAGGTCAGCTGTCTCTGTGGGTTTCCCCATCATGACCTCGAACTCCCTGGTTCTTACAATCCCTCCTCCCTTTCTTCAGCTGGACACCTGGAACTTGACTCAGTGCTTGGCTGTGGGTCTCTGCATCTTCTTCCATCAGTTACTGGATAGAACATGTCTCATGACAATTAGGATAGTCACAAATCTGATTACAGTAGAAGGCCAGTTTAGGCAACTTTTCTACTATTGCTAGGGGTCTTAACTGGGGTCATCCTTGTGGGTTCCTAGAGTATTCCTGACACCAGGTTTCCCTCTAACCCTGAAATGCCCCCCCCCATCAAGATGTCTCTTTCATGACTTTCCCCCTCTACCCTGCCCCCAACCTGCCCCCTGAGCCCAGTCTGCCCAACCTGTCCTCTCAAGCACACATACCCCACTCCAGTTTACCCAGGAGATCTATTCTGTCTCCTCTTTCAGGGAAATCCATAAGTCCCTCTTTGGGCCCTCCATGTTATCCAGCCTCTCTGGGGCTGTGGAGTGTAGGTTGGTTCTTTTTTACTCCTAGTATCCACTTATGAGTGAGTCCATACCAGGTTTGTCTTACCGGGTCTGAGTTAGCTCATTCAGAATGATTATTATTATTTTTTTAGTCCCATGTGATGGATTCTTATTCCTCTGGAACCAGAAGCCAAGACAAATTCTCTCTTCTATAACCTCCCTTGGCTATGATTTGATCACAGCAGCGGAAGAGTGACTGACTCATTGTCACTGTTTCTGGGATCTCTGCCATTGTTTTGACGTGGCTTGAGTGTGTCCCCCAGGGATTCATGTATTGGAAAGGTAGCCCTACTTGTGGAGAACTTTAAGAGGTGTGGTCTAGTAGGAAGTCATTAGGTCATGCCCTCAGAATGGATTGGGACATTTTTGGAGGTGTCTGAGGGTTTTTCTTTCCTTCTTCTTTCCCCCATGGAGAGATGTAAGAATATAAGGCAGCTTCGTTACTGTCTCACCATGTGAGCTTTCCTTTCCTCATGTGTCCCTGCCATGATGAGATCCACTGTGATATGATGTAGTCAAGGAGAACCTTGCAAAGCTTGATTGGCTTCCAAAGGTGGGTTGAAATAAATATTTTAAAAATAATTTATCCAGACTCCTGTATTTCATTATTACAACGGAAGACGGACCAATACAAGTTCTGACATCTCTCCCTGGACATTGGGTCTTAAGAAGCCCAAGATTTTGATATAAAGTTAGTTCCATGCGAAGTACATAGTAGGTATTCAAAATCCCGACCACCTCTCTCCCAATTTCTCTTTCTTGTCCATACATTCAAAAGTCTATACACTAATTTGCTTGAAACAAAAGGTGGATGTAATTCTTGTGGCAGATCTGAAGGTGTCATTTCAAATACAGCATGGATTTATATCAAGGAGAGAAGAGGCACAACAGCAATTTAACCAAGAGAGTCTTTGTTCCTGGTCACAGTAGCACCAAAGGACACCATACTGCTTGTTGGGGCTTTATTTCTGGACGCATTGTGAGTGACTGTTGATAAAACGAGGGAAAGGGGACGACATGGAAATCATAGCTTCTATAAAGTGACCCAGGACACTCCGTTTTGCTAACAGCCTTCCTGCCAGCACAAGCCCTGGTTGGATGGTCTAGAACCAGCCTTCCTGCCAGCACAAGCCCTGGTTGGATGGTCTAGAACCAGCCTTCCTGCCAGCACAAGCCCTGGTTGGATGGTCTAGAAACCCCCAGGAACTGTGTCCCTATCACCATTCACACTGCTGTGAAGTCCTCATACCTTTTGGGAACTAGAGGAAGGCAGGTCCCAGCAATTGCTTGGTTGCCAGCCTAGTCCCAGCTACGGTAGCCACGGTCACTGTTGTGATCGTCCAACAGGCTGGACGGTGGAGATCTCTTTTTCCTTGCCCACTCTCTTTCCCACTTGTTATTACTCTAGTACCCCAGAGTTTTCCCTGAGGTGTCTGAACTTTCTATTGTGAAATAGTTCTTGCACCGGGTTCTCCTGGAGCCTTTGCTGGATGACTAACTTGGCAAGTTTGATCTTGGCAAGATCAAACACTATAAACTTTCCATGTTTTTCCATCCCCTTAGTGGATACTTGCTTACACACCCTACTTCATTTATCCATCAAGGGCTTATTGAACCCCTTGGTGACCCAGATATTGTTCTAGGTGCTCAGAATGTAGATCAGAAATAAAGATAGAAAATAGGCAGAACACATACACACACACACACACACACACACACATCATTCCTGGAACCAATAACCTACCAAGGGAAGACACCAGACAAAATATTTAAGTAGTCTGTACTTTTTATTAGATGGCAATGGGTATTAAGGAAAAATGAATAAGCAAGGAGAGACTATAGGGAGTATTGGGGAAAGTGGCCAACTATAGTTTTCCTGGAAGGTAACATTTAGTAAAGACATTGAAAAGTGGACAGTTGGGCCATGTGAATGACTAAGAAAGATAGATGCAGCTAGTGCAAAAAATCCGAGGCAGGGGTGTGCACTGTGTGTGAAACAGGAAGCCAGGAAGAGATGGGATCAGAAAGGCTGTGGAAGGTCAAGTCATTGAGGGCTTCCAAGGGCAGTGCGACTCTCTTCTCCCCGGTCCCATGAAGAATTCATTTAGAATAGGCAGGTCTTGATTTCATCAGCTGTGTTTTTCTCAGTCATTAACACCATCTTAGTATACAGTTTGTAGCTTGGCCTCACATGATCTGCCGATCCGGTCCAAGGCTCCTCCCCAGCTTTCTCCACGTGGCACGGCAGGGATCCTGGTCTAGCCTGGACCACTAAGTTATCACACCATGGGAGAGGTGAGAAGAGCTGATGACTGAGGTGGGCAGGCCTTCTCCTGAATCCTTTCAATTGCCCAAGCACCACTGGTGAAAACAGCAAAAGAGGCTGGATGACAAAGTAGTCACAGTGTGTGGGTGAGGGGGGGGGTGGCTGATACAGCGGGACCGGCTTAAGTTGCCTGTACCTTGGGAAGGGTAGGGCTGGAGTGTCAAGCGATACCATCTCCACACAAGGCTTCCACCACACCAGGGGCACAGCAGGTATCCTTGGTTGGCACCCTGAGGACAGCCACCTCACAGTGCTGAAGGACAAAGAGTCTCTTTGAGGTTCCTACTCCACAGCTGCCAAAAGGACACAAAGCAAGGCAAGGCAGAACAGGGCCCAGACTGCACCGACTATCTGATACCTGGCACGTCTCTTCACCAGGGCACAAGCCCCTGGGAAAGCCAGGAAAACACAAACAAGGTGTGCACTGCTCAAAGTGCCTGGAGCATGCCTGTGAAAGGCAATTTAAGATTATTATCTCCTTTTTTATTTTATTTATCCTTGTTTGTTCCTGCTTTTGATTTTTGAGAAAGGTTTTCGTGAGGTCCCAACAGGCTTTGGTCTCACTGCTTAGCCAATTGTCATTTGTTTTGTGTTCCTGTGATAAACGCCATGACCAAAACTAACTTAGAGGGGGAAAGGTTTATTCCACCTCATACATCCATGTCACAGTCCATCACCGAGGAAGTCAGGGCAGGGGCTCAAGCAGAAACCCTGGAGGAACCTACTTTCCCTCAGCTCCCATGTTCATGCTTAGCCGACTTTCTTATTATAAAGCCCAGGAACACTGGTTTAGGGAGGTACCACCCAGACTGGGCTGGGCTCTCCAATATCAATGGACAAGATAATCACAGAAATGCCCATAGGTGGCTCCTGCAATTGAGATTTCTGCAGTGACACTTGGCTGTCTCAAGTTGACAGTTGAAACCAACCAGGACAATAGGCAAGGATGACCTTGAGTTTCTGAAGTTCTTAGGATTATAGGTGCTGCCCACCATATCTGTTTTATGTAGTGCTGGACATTGAACCCGGGACTTTACGCTTGCTAGGTGGGCACTCTACCAACGAGCTACAGGCCCAGTCTTTCTATTTCTTTTGATCGTAAAATATTTTCTTTCATGAAATGATAATGTTGATGGGTACCAGTTTTTAGATACTTTCATTTAGTGATCCAGCCATCCCATCCCTCTCTCTCTCCCATCTCTATCTCTCTCCAGCCAATGATCAGACTCAGTACTTTGTACATTCTAAGCAAGCCCTTGACCGCTGACCCACATCCCAGTCCATGCTCCATGTCTTAAAATGAAACCCGCATACTTAACAAATATTCCCTGAGAGCCTGATGCACTCTGAGCAGAGATATAGAAGAATCTGGCTTCCCATTTACCTCTGGAGGTTTCCTCCTGTTCCCTGGGCTCACAGCCTGCTCACTGCCTTCACAACTTGTGTTCACGATGGGTTCTTGGAACAATAGGGCTGAGCTGCTTCAGCGTCTAGGGGAAAAAAATCCCACAGTCAGATAGGGATGCATAAATACCATTTGAGAAGACAAAACCTTTTCCAAGGACTAGGAGATGCTCCAGCTATCCAGTTGTTCCAAGAAGCTGGTAAAACCTAGGGGAGCTAGCAAAGAACACCACTGTGCTTGGAAGTGGGGTAGACTCTCCTCTGCCGTGCGAGGCATCTTAGTCACTGATACTGAATCCCCAAGGGGCACCTTGTTCATCGTGTAGGGGGCCACCATTCTTATTGTGGGGATGGGGCTAACTCCCTTTAGAGGTGGGGGTCTTGTCTTCACTCCAGGCTTCTGCTGTGGGTGCATAGGCAGACTCAGGTCTCTGAAGCAGGTCACAGGGTTGAGAGAGAGGGCTTGGAAGAGGAGATATTCAGTAAGAGCCCATCTCTAGTCCTCAGTTTTGTAACATGGATGAAATAGTACCAGGCTCACTATGAGGAAGCTGCTGCAAAAGCACCTGGCATGATAAACCCGTCTTTGCCTTGCTGGGAGTCCGTGTGAGTGTGTGAGCTGGCAGCTGGGGTGACCCTTTTACCTCACGGTTATACTGGCCCAAGGGCCCATGAGGCCTCGGCTTGTGGGTAGAAAGAGAAGAAACACGGGAAGAAGTCCCACCCACTCTTCAAGAGCCTTGCCGGGAACAGGAACTGACATCCGTCATCTCTGCTCACTTGCATTCCCAGAAACCAACCAGCTAACTCCACGGGGAGCAAGGGCACTATGTGATTGTCCCAGATGTCAGCAACCCACAGCCGACAGTATCAGTACAATGTCGTGCCGCAGAAGACAGAGGGCTCTGGTGCGGAGAGAGATGATTTCTCTGTCATATGTCCTGGCTCACAGGGTTGTTATGAAACTCATTGTAGGGTGCAGATAGCTCAGGGTGAAAGCTGTTACCTAGAAAGAACCGGCTCTGCCTCCATCATGAGCTTGTGCAGATCTCAGAACAAGTCCCCTGAGCTCTAACTGCGGCGCTTGTCCCCTGTGTGACAATGGGGATAGGGACTGCGGCAGATACTTAGCACAGGGAGCAAATGGCCAAAAACTAGATATCCAGTCAATAGTCCTGCTCTTGGCTTGCAGACTGTTTGGCTTGGTAACCTAAGCTCTTTGTCCTCTGGAACCAGGACAGTGGAGGAGTCTGAAGCCCACCTTTCCCCCTCTGATTGCTAGCGGCATCCTTTAACTAGCTCTGCAGAATGTGGGAAGAACAAAGGGGGTTTATCCTGCGCTCCTACAAAGCTGGGAAGGACCCTGTGCTTGCAGCACTTTCACTACCATGGCAAAGGTGTTTAGGACTCAGTGTTGGGAGGACCACTCAGCCTCCATATGTGGTTTCTCCCCTGGATCTAGGTAGAGCACCCTCCTCATGCCGGAGAGCTCGCTGTTCTGCCAACGGAGTTCATTGTGAATGCGCTGAGTGTCAACAGAGCCGGGCTTTGCCTCCTTCAATACGAGCGGGTCCCCTGAGGGAACATGGGATCCTCACTAATCCACGCGGAGGTGATGATGAGAATGCTAATAAGGGCTCGTGTGAGGAGATGCTCACCCCCTCTGTCTACATCCTTTTCAGAAATACCCTGGCGGTCCCATGCGTCTATCCGCAGTGGGCGCTCTGATCCACTGCAGTGTATGAGATCCAGGTCTAACCACGAGGCTGCAGAATGTGTGACAGATAGGATAGTGGCTGTTCCCAGTGGCCCCCTGGAGCACATGCGGCTGAACAAACCAGAGCCATGATATCAGGCTTCTACTGGCTACTCTGAAGGACTTCATGTCAAGGGCCCCAGGCCTAACTCTTCTTGAGAGGCCTAAGTCGACCCGGTCAGGCTATATACGTTTTTGATTCAGGTTGAGTGTGGTTTTCAGATAGTAAAATCCGGTACTTAAAGTGTGATATCATGTAGCTGGGTACCCATCTTCACCGTCATTTTAGATAGACTATGCCTACCTCCCACATTGGATTGGAGCACCTTCATGGGCACCTGACCTGCCCTGGCACTGGTGAAAGCTGATCTGTGTTCCTTTGTTATACAGGATTATCCTATAAGCCAAACTGCCGCTGTTTTTAATGAGTTCAGCTATGCCCACTGGTCAGAGATCATCCTAGCTAGGCTTATTGACAAATCATGTCTCCTCATTATTTACCAAAACAGGGCTGCCAGAGGGGTGTCATAGGACCCTCACCCAGTATCCAGAAAGTCCCCTAAGCAGATCTATGCATTTGTATTTCAACTGTAGGTGGCCTCACAGAGGGACTAGAAGTATATAGGCTGGGAAGGACTAGGGAGGAGACCTCCTCCGTCTCTGTGGCCATGGGGAGCTATCATCTTCAGAGGGTGTAGATCTTACAGTGTGACTGCATCTGTGGGTCCCTCACCCACTGCTCTGTAAGGAAGCCCAATAAACTCAATTGTTCCCCAGAGGGCATTTTAGAGGAACCATACCTGTTTGTCATTGAGATCGTAAGAAGAGGGGTAGACATTGTTCATGTCTCCCCAGGGGAAGAAACTTGATCAACAGCCCTGCAGTGTGGTTCTACCAGAACACTGTGCGGGTCCTGCAGCATGTATTTCCTGTGGTGTGTGTGTGTGTGGTCCCCTTGTGTATCAGAGGGCTGCTCCTCCAAGCGCTGGGTGTCATTCCCCATCACTCACAGGCCGTGTTTTCCCTTTCACCGGTTCCTCTTCATTTGGGGTTAATTTTGCTGTCTACCATACTCTGAGGTGCCTGGATTCCCTTTCTTGCCCCCTGGAGCCGTTCTATGATGGGAGGGGCCCGCGAACACGAAGCGTGTGGCATGAGTATATGAATGGCGTGCAGGAGTGTAGCACACCCCACAGGCATAAATGTGCCGTAGTAGGGACATTCAGTTATTGCCCAGCCTTGCCTGCACCTGCTGCCCTGTGTTGTCAGGGGCAAGTTACCTAAGCTCTCAGCCTGGCTATCTTCATCTGTGAATGACGATGCAATAGCACCTGCCACAGAGGCCTGACTATTGCGCACTTGAAGCGCTGGCTAGCAGGCATTCTCAGTCAGCATTTGGAAAGGCCATGCTTGCTCAAACCTTCCTTTGTGTGGTGTCAGGATGCAGCAAGCACAGACAGAGCTTCACCCCTGTCATTTGTCTCAGGGGTGACTTGCTATATTGAGGCATCATCCTGGTCCCTGGATAGGAACTAATACGGCATCTGTGAGTGAGGATAGCTGGTAGTCTGGTAGGAAGGGACTGGGGGACAGATGTTGGGAAGATACCAAGGTTGGCTTCTGCTGCCCTTCTGGATTCATCGATCACCCTCTCAGCTTGGACCTGAGGCTCCAAGTTTCATCCTGCAGTCTGTGATAAGGTGCCCTGGTGGTGTCCCTTTTCACAATCAGTAAGATACACACTGGAGTCAGAGTCACCAGCCCAGGTATGATAGAGTGGGGCAGCCTGGGAAAACCCAGGCTCAAACTGCTTTGCGCACCTAAGCACGGTGTTTTCATTTAAGAAAGGTCAGGCTGAACACTGACTCCCCCGACAAGGAAGTCACTCCCAGACTAACTAGAGAAGCATAGTCTGCTCCACATAGGGAGAGCCGTGGCTCACACAAACCGTCTGAGGGATAGCACAAAGTCATCATGACACCACCGATGTGCAATCGTGGGCCCTAGCTCAGAGCCTCTTCCACTAAACAAGAACCAGGCTGGATGTTTCTCAAAGCTCCCAAACACCCCAGGTCTGCATGGCAGGATTACTAGGAAAGACTGGAAGATTCTGGGGTACAACGGAGGCTGCTCAGTGAGTGCTTTGCAGGGTTCAGAGACAATGTTTCCCAGTGCAGCTAGAATAGCACCAGGGTAATGGCTGCCATGGTGGCTTGAATAAGAATGGCTCCCATAGGCTCGCAGATTTGAATGCTTGATCACAGAGAGTGTCACCCTTTGAAAGGATCAGGAGGTGTAGCCTCTTGGAGTAAGTGTGTCACTGAGGATGGACTTTGAGGTTTCAAACACCCATAACAAGACCAGAGTCAGTCAGTCAGTCTCTCTCTCTCTCTCTCTCTCTCTCTCTCTCTCTCTCTCTCTCTCTGCCAGCGGATCAGGATGTAGCTCTCAGCTACTTCTATAGTACCGTTGCTGTGTGCCACTATACTTCCTTGCCATAACGATAATGGATCAAATCTCTGAAACTGTAAGCGAACCCCACTTGAGTGCTTTCCATTCTAAGAGTTTCTTGAGTCACAGTGTGTCTTCACAGCAATCGAGCACTAACTAAGACAGATGCAGACCCTCCCGGTATCATGAAAAGGTGCGGGAGGGACTGTGAGGCCTGCTGTCACACTAAAGTGAAGAGGACAAGGGTCTGGGCCAGCAAAGACATCTGCCATCCTAGCCTTCACTCTCACTGTGTCTCATCTTGGCTCATCTAAGACATTCTGGGCCAAGAACAGAGGTCTGTCCTGTTACATGGAACTGGGGAATTGTGGTGGCTGCTTCTGCTGCGGTAGACTCTGTCACCACCAGATAGTCAGAGAACCCTTCCAGATGAGGGTCTCATCCTGCAGCGTGCAGAAAGGTATTCCTTAAACTGTCTGCCTGCTACATGGAGGGCCACTATCTTGATGGCTACAACTGAAGACCAGGGCTCCATTGAACCGTTTTCATTTTGTGTGTGTGTGCGTATGAATGCTTGGCATTCTCCTAGAGGCCAAGCTCAATTACAGCCTAGTAGGTCACTAGGTTGCAAGTCATGGATGTTGACTAGATCCCTATTCAGGTCAGCAGCATGCCAGGAGCAATGGTTCCTTCCTCATGGGACTGCTGGGAATAAAGTGAGACTTGGTCCTCAGGGAAGTGAGGAAGTGCTTGGTGTTACCTCTGGTACATGGCTACACACAGTATGTATGAGTTGTCACAGACGTCAGAGTTTTCCGATATAGAAAAGCCGTATGCTCTAATCACAGGTTCTGCAACCCACTTGTCCTCCAGCAGCTTGCACTTAGATACCTGAGGACCCAGGAGCCTGGTGCATCGTTGTCTCTAACACTGATCCCCATATGTGGCTTTGATCAGTGGCTCTCCCTAGACCCCTGGTACCCTGTCTATAAAACTCAAGAGAGTGACAGGGTGAAGCCAGGTCTCTGTTGTCAGATAGTCCAAGGTTTGTCACTATCTAGGTAATTCCATTCTGTGGGAGACCCTTAGACTGGGGAGATGATCTGTGTCTCTCTGAGCATGAATCAGAATACCAGCACTACAGCTACGTGGGCCCGCCCACCCTGAGTTCCCACCAGTAAAGGGAAAAGATATCAAATTCCAATTGCTTTGGAACAAAGACACACACCCACTTGCATGTGTGAAGACGCTTTGCCCAGGATCAGGGCCTTGAGTTTTCTTGTCCTGGTAGGACAAGCTAAGGATTGCTATCCTGTTTCAAGGTGTGACTTTTAATCAGGTGCCAAGGGCCTTGCCCCATGTTGGGAGCCCAGTGCCTATCACCGCCTCTGGGACTATGAAAACCCTGGCTTGACTCTGCTCTATACCTTTGCTGACTGATTTTTCACCAGTGTGTGGGTTGAACCACAGCCTGCGGGAACCAGCCAGAGAGTCTTGCTTGCAGCTCAGTGTGGGATGCTGGAAGCTGCATCTCTGAGCAGAGCACCTTTGCTTCCCATGCAACCAAGATTGCTTCTGTTTTTGACCGACTTAATGAGTGACCAGCATAGACAAGTCAACCTTCTGGCCTTTGTTGTTTGGATAGTCTCATCCTGTCTGGGTGTCCATACAGTCGGAGCAGAGGAGACAAGCTGATGGCCCACTGTCACTGGATGGACAGTACCATTTCTCTGAGGGTCAGAGTCCCCATTGCTAACTTGAGCTATTGCATCAAGGGGTGACTAGTTTGTCTGACTTCTGCATGAGCCCCCTGTGGGGGGGGTCACAGGGTGTGACTGTAGAATTCACTTTGTGACTTTGGAGAGATGTAAAGGTGTGGCTTCCAGAAGTTCTTTGAGTCCTTTGTCTCACCTTCTCTTCCAGGAAGAACTTTCTGAGTATGGTTCTCACCCCTAAGCACAAATGTCTATGGCTCTCAGTTCTCTCGATCTGGAAAAACCAAGTAAGTTCCAATTTTACCAAGGAGAATGTCCATGGGAGGCATCCTGGGCCAGGGACTTGGGAAGTCAGACATTTTTGTTTTTAATTTAAAATTTGAGTTTCTTGTGTAACACATTATTTATGGTCACTGAGGAGTATCAGGTGAAATAAAAATCTTGGGTTTACCAAAGGCGTCATGGCTGTGGATATAACGTGGGGATTTATCAGTCAGAAATGATGCTTCAGCCCACCAGGGAGAATGCAGAGGCAGGGGAGAGACATGTCAACATCCAGCTGAAGGAGAAAGAACAGACACATGAACAGAGCCTACAGATGTGGAAGGGAGAGTGTTCCTGCATCTTAGTACCCAGGAGGGATGCTGGATGCTTTTTCTTAGCAAGCTGCCAGCAAGTGGGCTTCCAGCTTGAAAAGAACTTGGACAGGTTGTGAGCTCTGAAGTCTACATACTGTGGAGATAAAGTCAAGGGAGGGTACATTCTCCCCTTGACCACCAAGGACTGGGCTCAAGGGTTCCTCAGCTCCATGTCCCTGACTCATTTCCCTCTTGAGATGGAGTCTAGACCAGTATCCTCCTCAGAGGCGCTGACACTCTACCTCCTCTCATGAGACAGCCTGCGCTGTTGGTTGTGAGAGACCCTCCCGCCCTCCCAGAACTTAACAGCCTCCTATTTATAACTGTGGACTTTTAGACTTGGCTTGCTTGTTGTTTTAAAGCTAAATCATTATCTCTCAGGGGGAATTTATGACTTATCCTTTGAACTTGTGGACAGGACACACCACAGGGCAATAAAGAAGACAAAAATCTAGAAAAGAAAAAAAATTTTTTTTAAGTTTTAAGTTCCACTTTCAGAGCACCTTGTTATATATGTTTGCTGGGAAAGGTTCAAACATTGTAGGGAATGCTGTTAAAAGGTAAAAGCAGCCATTCTCAACTGTGCAGCGAGGGCACTGTCATCATTGCTGGGCCTTTGTTCAATCCTCCTATAGAACTTTTCTTGACATCAAGGTGTGCAAACAAGTGTGTGTGCAATACCTAAGCATTTCTCCAAGTAATTAAACACTTCAAAAAGCAGCATTTTAAAAGGTGGTATAATCATGCCTCAGATTGTACATCAAACAACACTTTACATATAAAATCCCCAGTTCTTGGGCATCTCCCTGCAACAAAGAATTGGCACCTGGTGGTGTCTGGCTTATTATGGTTTGACTTTTGATGGTGCAAAAGTGATGACTATGCATTAAGTCGAAACTATATGTATGTGTGTGTGTGTGTGTGTGACTGCATGTGTAAGCATATGAGTGTGCAGGTACATGTGTAAGAGCATGTACGTGTGTGAGCCTACACGTATACGTCAAAGTTGAGTATTCAAGTGAACAATTTTGAGTACATGACTGTGTAAGTGTGAAAGTATGATTGTAGGAGCATATGTGAGCTCATGAGAGGGCAAGTGAGTGTGTGAGCACGTGAATGAGTGAGAGCGAGAAGGTGTGAGTTTGCAAGTGTGTGAATGAGCAAGTTTGTATGAGGATACAATTGAGCAAGCATGTGTGTGTAGTTTATAACCCCCTAATAAAATGTAGTCTTTGTTTATTTACTGTTAACTGGAATAAACTTATGTACACATTAAACTGTTCAAGTATGAAAGGCAGATGTCAATAGCTGGTGGCCAGCAAAAACACGACAATATACAATATATTTTTCAGAGCTTGTAGGTTATAGGTTACAACATTGCTAATAACCTTCTTGGGCACCTACTATGTGTAGGTGATGTTATGGAGACATCTCTGGACCACTGTTAGTGCCTCTATGAGTGTCACAATAGAAATGCAGCAGCCCTCGGGGACTGTGAATGACCCGCTGGCATCCCAGATGTTCTCAGCAGAGGGGACCAGGTGAGCGATGGTACCTACCTCTCTCACTATGTTCGGTCCGATGTTATAGTGAATGAGGGTAGTTTGGGGTCAGTTTAAAAGGTAATGGAGTCCTATCCTGGCATAGACAAAGGATGGGAGGAACAGGAGTCACATGTCTGATGCTGAATGCTAGAGGACTCTAAGAACATCTGGAAGAAAAGAATCAGCTCAGGGAGCAGTCTATCCACAGACCTGACAACGGCCTGGAGTGAGCCAGCAAGGCTGATGCTTGCTCCCAGCGCCTCCACGTGCGTGTGGATCAGTGGATCACCTTCTAAAAGATCAAGAGGCTGTAGCCATCTCAGGAAGGGCCACTATCCATAGCCGGTCCCTGTGTAGTTGATTTTCACCGAGGTGTGCCAGAGCTTTAAGAAAATCCCACATATACAAACTGCTGATTGCTCTACGGCCGCCATAATTGCTGCTGCAGATAGCTCTACTGCTTATTTTTGTCTTCCAAATAGTTTGGAAACGAATCTGGCTGCCATGGTGTCTGGCAAGCATAGAGGGACAGCACCCCAGTGTCCATAGACAGCACACAGTATTGCTCTCTGCTTGAGGGATGCTGTCAAATAGAGGAAGTGTCAGAGCAGAGACAGACCTTAGTGGATGTTAGTTAGGGTTTGGGGATGACCTGCCCCCTCCCACAGGCTAATGTGTATGAACACTTGGACGCCAGACAGTGGCGCTATTTTGGCAGGGCGTAGAACCTTTAGGAGACTTAACCTGAGGAAGGGGGTCACAGGGATCGACGTTTAAGTCTGTGATCTGGTCCCCATTTGGGCTGCTTCTCTTCTTGTACTATTGCGATGTGAGGCGGTGAGGAATAATGACTGCAGGCTCCTGCCACCTCTCCCACTTCGTGGACTGTTCTGTCAAAGTTGCTAGGAGCCAGAATACACCTTTCCTTCCTCAGGCAGCTTCTTGTCAGGTATTTGGTCAAAAGGACTAGGAAGGTAACAACAAGGGCATCCTGGCAGTGTTGAGTTGATCTGATTTTTTATGAAGTCTTGGGGTTACTCAGGGAATGTGGCTTGACGTGTACAAGACCATGGATTCCATCCCCAGCACAACAAAATGAAACTGAACAACTGTCAGCCTGGGATCTGACATAGAACTGGGTATCCAGGCAGTGAGATGTGCAAACACAGTCAAATGGAGGCCAGCATAGGGTTTCTCAGAGATACCCTGACCTTCAGGAGGAGGGCTAGTGGCAAGCACCTCGGTATTTGGACTCTGGGTAAAAAGAGATAATAAAGAGGCAATTGATACCAGAAAGCAGAGGGTTGGCATGTGGGCCCTATGGTGTCCAGGGAGTAAATTCCACTGTGGTACCATTAGCCGGGAACATGATTAAACAGGATCCAATTCTTAGAGGGAAAATAGAAGCTTGTTTTGACTTGTGCAGTTAGAGGGTTTGTAGGTTACTCATGGAACCTGATACATCAGTGGTTTGTTTGGTTCCTCAGGAGGACATCGTGACCTCAGCTTCAGATCGGGTTATCTCTGATGAGATCAGGAGATGGCTCTCACTCCAAATGCAGGTTAGGTCAGCTAGAAGGGTATTGCAAGGTCCAGTCCCACCCAGGGTTCAGTGTGGTAGCCACAGAAGGGCAACTGTGACACTCACCAAGAACACAGCTTGACAACAAGGTCACTGTACTCCCCAGCATTTTGGGAGTGTTACCATGATCTTTGGTACTCTTCAGAGTTTGCTAAACATAGTCACATGCTAACTACCCCTGGCTTAGGGTGATATCATGTTTTGTAAACGGGCAAACTGAAGCTGAAAGAATTTTAGATTAAGTAGCTAGTAGACAGCCAGAACAGAGGTAACTTCCTTCTCTCTCTGACATAGTGTAAGTGGAAGCTTTGTGGTATACAACATTCATTCTCATTTCCTCTCTCTCTCTCTCTCTCTCTCTCTCTCTCTCTCTCTCTCTCTCTCTCTCTTATTCTCTGTCATTGTTTTTCTCTCAAAAAGATCTCTGTATGGCTCAGGCTGGTCTTGATCTTAGTGTCTTTCTGCCTTAGCCTTCTGAGTGATGGGGCCACAGGCTTCCTTTTCTTCCTAAATTATGTGATAACCTTCTTGTTCCACAGCCAGACTTTCAGAATTTTTTTCTCATGGCTTTGGAAAGTAGTGACAGTATTGATCGATCCCCAGAAATGGAAAGTAAGAACCTGTTACTGAAGACACACCACACCCTTTGGACAGAGCAGTTGAGCTGAACTGACCTGGAAGCCCCCTTCCTGAAGACTAGCTCCCACAGTACCAGAAGGAGCCGTAGAAGCTTCCTAGAAAGAAAAGCGATCAATAGTTCTGCCCAGTTATAATAACTATAAACCACAACAATGCCAGATAGCATCCAAGGTATACCAGTGCCACTTCTATCCTAGGGGTAACCAACAACGGTCTCATGGTATTTAAAGTCTACTTGATAGGAGGGAATTCATGCTTGGTCTCGTAAACCTAATCTACTCTTGTGGCTGGTGGGGTTATGACTTTGGCAGAGAATATACTACTGCTACTTCCACAAGCTGGTGTAACCTCTAACTCTGTTTTAAGTACTGGTCCTTATGTCCACAGATAAACACAGTTCCCACTACTCATCCAAGGTGCTCCTTTGTAGCACATGTAGAACATAGCAGACGATCACAACTGATCAAAATACAGAGAACAATTGATCCTGACCGTGAGGTACCCAGCACCGGTTGACTCATATACAACATACCCTGCACATCCAAGGACCAGCGAACCTTATGAAAGCTAAAACGGAAAGATTGTAAGAGCCCAAGGACCAGGATGGGTGCTGGGAGGTAATGTCTACTACGTATGTCAGGGTAGCTGCACCCATGAAATCTCAACAATATGGCTACCTAAACAAGATTGAAAAAAAAATGACACAAGCAATAGATGAGCCATTGGGGTTGAAGAAAATGTCACAGGGCCCCATCCCTAGATGCCTAAATGAAGAGCTGTAGATAGTTAATCACAGTTGAGAGAGATGGGACAATCAGTATTCTCCAGGGTTGAGGCCCCTGATAGATTATCCAATCCCATGTGGTCAGCACTAAACATATACACATATGAGGAACGCCGAATGAACTCAGTAGATCATATTTATTAATTTATATGTGACTATGCATGTAACAATAGTAAATAAGAGATCATGAGTTTGAGTAGGAATTGGGGAACATAGGAGAAGCTGGAGGGAAGAAAGGAATGGGAATGATATAAACACAGAACTCGTATGTGAAATTCTAAAGAATAAATTTTAAAAAAGAATGAAGATAGTGGCAATAGCATAGAAATTGTTTTGTTCAGGCATCTGGAGCAATATTGATGTTCTGAGGGTGCAGATTGGATGTGCCAGTAGGTAAGAACAGCCTATATTAGCAATAGTGTGAATCTTGTATTTAGCATAATTGGAAATGGGTTTTCCCCCATGGAAGTGGGAAATAATGAGAATTTTCATAGTGATGTCTTCATGCAAAGAGATGCATATTAGACTTCTTGGACTCTCATGGTTTCGAAGTTATTATCATGGCAAGCTGCAAGTGACGGTGACAGTCACACAAGGAGTCAGAGGGGCTCAGAACCCAGATCTCCTTATCGCTGACCTAAATGCTTTGAGCCTCTCTGCAGTGTGTTTGGAATGTCTGCCCGTGACTGGAATGTTAGAGCTATGAAAGCTCAGCCTTAAAGAGTGTCAGACAGTCAGCCACAGCTCCACGCAATTTGCCCTCCCTGTCTGGGCGTGAGGTCAGAAGCGACACACAGCAGTTGCGACTGTCATTCCTTCTGTGTGAGGGCCCAGGACACACGACATGAATTTGGCTCCCTACTTGCCAGGAACGTACTAATGGAAGACTGAGAAAGCAGAGGCAACATCTATATCTTCCTTGGGGCAGGTTCAGGCTCAGGCCTTTCTGCAAGCTTCAGTTGGTATTGTTTCTAGAATGGCAGAAACGACCTGTATTTTAGGTATACTTTAGGTAAGGAACCCAAGACAGAGAGAAGTGAAGTGTCTCACTCAAGGCTGCTCTCCCACCCAGCTAGAACTCTGAATCAGTCATCCATGCCTGGGTTCCTTCTGGATCCCTGGGCGGCACGATGTTCTCTTGAGGCCTCTGATTATGTCAGGTCTGTGCTTTGTAATAGGTTGTGAGCACAGGGAAGTGGGCCCAGATGGCTCCTGAATCCCCTTTCTTTCCCAAGCTACTTTTCCAAGTCTCTCTTGCCTCATTTGCCTCCTTGTGAAAACTTCTCCATCTTCAGAGATCTGTCTTCATGTCTATTTTGCACAACCCGATTTATAAAATCCCCCAATTTGCAAAGAATTCTTCACCTTTCCTCCCATTTTATTTTTAGTTTATTTATTTGTCCATGTATCCATTCTTTATTACAGATACCCGGTATTTCATTGGCTAAATACTTTTTGGTCCCAGTTAGATGTTAAGTTCTGAGAATATGGGCTGAGAAGGCCCTGTCGTGGCCTTTGGCATCATTTTGTCGTGGGGCGGGCCCATCTCACACGGAGAATGACACTGGAATGGTTAAGTAAGCGCTGTAATAAAATGCATGAGACTCACAGCATTAATTCTGCCAGAGTCCAGGGGAAGGGTCAATGATGGAGGTCAGAGATTTGGAGGCAAAACTTCAAAATAATGTAGCACGTCAAAAAAGGAACTGCTGGACCCATTCCAGGTAGCCCTGGACATTTTTTTCCCCAGAGAAAGTGTGGACTCCAGAATTCACAATGTGCTCAAAGTTTCTCCTCTGTATAGCTGCTGAAAGGGAGAGGGAGGGAGGGAGGGAGGAAGAGAGAGAGAGAGAGAGAGAGAGAGAGAGAGAGAGAGAGAGAGAGAGAGAGAGAGAATGCAAACAATCTCCAATGTCTATCCACATGGCAGCCACAGGAGCCATACAAGGAGCTGGACCAGCTTTGTATCCTATTTCCCAGGTGTCACTCTTCACAGAAGGCGGGGTCAAATCCCCAGCCCTCTGTAGAATCAGTTGGGAAGCAAAAGATATCACTGACCCCTTATCCCCAGTTTTGCCCCATCAGGCCCGGAAGTGTTAGACAGGAAGTCCCACATTTTGGTCACTGTAACGCAGTATGCTGTTATAGTTATCCCATTTCTGTGCGTCTCATTTCACGTTCGGGACAGGCACATGGACAGAGTTCAGTATTTGTGGAGGGTGCTTGAACCAATCCCCTTAACCAATAGCTCTAACCTCCATCACTGACTTTTCCCCTCGACTTAATGCTATGGATACTGAGGCATGACTGTTTTGTACAGAGTTCAGTATTAGCCTTCATGCCGGCATCCCCTGGGAATCTTGGAGTGTGTCTCCTATAGACACACAGGACTTTGTTTTTCCAATACAAACCCAGCCTTACAGGTTCTGCTTCTAGCACTCCTATATGCCACAGGAAGAAGAGCTGGGGGCTCCAAATGACAGACACTTGATCTCCAAGGGCTCTGGATGCCAGGGGTTTAAATCTAAGCACCCGCAGGGTCTCATTATAGGGTTCTTGTCTGGTTTTTTTTTCTTTTTTTTTTTTTTTGCCTTGTTTGATCCAGGATGCCTGGGCTGTGGCAATATGACTTTGCTGTCTCTACCTTGAGTCCTCCCCAGTGTCTGGATGTCTGTCCGCACTCCACCCTTCCCTGCTAGTGTGATGGTTCTAATAAGAGCACTGACCCCCTGGATTAGGGTCCATCACAATGTCATCTCAGCTGATGGGTTCTGCTAAGGGTCCCTGTTTCTAAATGAGGTCATGTTTAAGCCCTTAATGTCTGTCCCCATTTCAGGGAGGACAGGGGCCAGACAGAGCAGGAATCCCTCAGTGTGCCCCAGACTTGCACACAGCCAGGACTCACTTTGGATGATCCTGAGCTCAGAAAGTTCTAGATTCAGTACCATTGTGGTCATAGGAAGAAGGGAGGAGGGGTTGGGGATGGAGAGAATGAGAGAGAGAAGGAGAGGAAAGGAGAACAAGATCTCATGGTTCATATTTAGAAATAATTCTGTTGATAATTCCATGAGTCTCAGGCAAAGGTGAAACCAGCCAGTTAGATGCTGTTCTCACAGAATGAATGACCCGACCTTGAGCTGTTCCCAGAAAGAGCTGGGCCCTTCAAGCCTCTCGGGTCCAGTCCTAGATAGAATCATAGATGCCCTTGAGAAATCTGATTCCCAGTCTGTCAAGGACACACCCTGATGCTTATATGATCAAGCCTACAAGTGAGAATTTAAAAATGTAACTAGGAAGTGAAGCCTGGGCTTTCTGTGGAGACAGTGACCTGCCTACCCTGGGTAATGACTGTCCCTTTTAAAAGTCTCTTTGTCCGGCAGTCGGAGTCTGAGAAATCCTCACACACGCAGTCTTATTTCCAGTAAAAAGCCTCGGTTCATTAAAACGCAGCCCCCCTGCGCCGTGTAGCAACAAGAGCTGTTAGCAGTGAATTTGGCTGGAATTGACAGGAGCCCTGGGGGAGGGAGGTTTACTGATGGAGGGGGAGGGGACCGAGGTCCGCAGCCGCATCAGTACTGGCATCAACATTGACTTCGTAATTTTGTTCAGAGAGGTCCCTGAATATCTCCAAATCCCCTTCAAAACAACAAAGGGTAATGTCTGGGTCTGTGGATTACAGAAATCCTGAAATAATTAGCTCACTTAGCAGGGCTTGTCCAAGCACCTGCTGCTGTATGCAGGCCTTGTGGAGGAGGGGTGGCTCAGGGGACACAAGAGACCCACAGCAATTTCAAGTTCCTTGTAGTGACGCACAGGCAGCTGGTCAGGCTTCTGTGCTGCTACACTGGGGGCTGAGGGGAGCCCCAAGAGAGGAATGGGGCCATGGCCTCACACTGAGGGGTGGAGGGAGAGAACAGGCATCAGGATAGTCCAGGATATGGTCCCTACATGAAGCTTCATGGCGTATTAAGGTTACACTGGGGACACAGTATGTTACCAGGAGCAAGTGTGCTCAAGACAGTGATGGAGGGGCTGTGTGCATACACGTGACTCTTCCAGGTGATTGGCAGTATAAAGACTCCTGTTTGTGCCCGCCTTAAAAGCAAAGTTCCCTAGCTTCCATGCACACCTGCTTCCTAGAGAATGAACACAGGTTACAGGGGAGCGCTAGGGCTGGAGTATTTTAGAAGCATCTGGGACATTTCAGGAATAACCCAGCAGGGCAGAAATACCCAGCTGGAATCAGGGCCCTCATGTAATGAATGACCTATGTGGGGATGCTGGGGGGGGGCTCCTCACCTCTGAAGGAAGGTAAACTGGGCCCCAGTCTTCCCTAGCAAAGGCAATAGAGACTTGGCTCAATTTTATCGTTAGGATGCTCTTTTATATTTCATTTATTTATGTTTTTATTAGCATACATTAATTATAGGGCAATAGGTTTCATTACATTTTCATACATGTATATACTTTGATTCTATCTCCCCCATTACCTTCCCTTGTATCCTCAATCTTACCTTTCTAGGTATTCCCCCTCCTATTCACCCCACTGTGTATGTATCCATGCACGTGTACATATATGCGCACACGCACGTGAGTGTGTACATGTGAATGTGTGTGTGCGCACATGTGCAGATATGTGCATGCATGCGTGCAGATGTGTGAGTGTATTCATGTGTACCATGTATGTGCATGTGTGTGTGATCAAACATGCTCGTGTGTAAGTACCAGAAAAGTTACTTTCAGAGGCCTCAGCACCTCGCTGTAGCTGCACTGAAGAAAATGTCTCTTTGTCTCCAGCAGGCATCAACTGTTGAGGATGCTCTATCCCTGCCTTTTTGTTTGGCCTTAAGAATATTGCGGTTTGGGAGACCAAAGGTCAGTGGGCGCAAGGCCAGAGGGAAAACAGTCTGCACTGTCCACGGGCATGGCTCTCGGAAGGCCAGAGGAGACTAGGTGGCGGTGGCACAAAGGTGGAGAGACGCGGAGGGAGGCAAAGAGGGTAAAGGTGAAGGCGGTACACAGTGACGGGAGAGAGAGGCCAAGGCAAAGCAATAGTGTGGGGCGTGATAAGGACAGCTGCTGGCACCTTCAGGTCTGCAGGCTCCTTGGCCAATGGGGATGGGTAGAGAGTAGAGCGGAGCAGAGGAGACCACATCTGTGCTTGCCATGAGCTCTGCCCTTGTAGTGAGGGCAGTAGTACTGGGGCTAGGCCTGGTGGCCCCGTGAGCATGGTGGCCCAGGTATTCAGTTGTAGCTGCAGGCTTGAGTGCCATTGGTCATTGCTCAGTGTCTGGCCTGGACAGTAGGAGAAGTGTGGGTGCTCCTACATACCAGCTGAAAGCTGGTGATCTCCTTAGACCCTAGCTGTCTGGTACCCCCTTCTCCTAGGCCCATTCTAGCTGCCATCTCCACAGCCCTCCACCCTGCCAATTATCTAAACTGTCCCGTGCCTCACCTCCAGGCTCAGACTCAGACTTGGTGATTTTTCTTTCTGTAATCAGCTTTGGCATCAGTGAATTCACAGCCCCCCAGCCTCTCTTCCTCTTGGGATTTTGCCCTGAGTCAAGGACCACAGGGCAGGGACAGGAGATAAGGCCTGCCGAGTTCCGCAGTAGGCTGAGGGGTAGATACATTTCAGGGTGGTTGTTTATCAGTTTCAAACATTCAGCAGTGGCCAATCACAGCCATTTCCTCTAGTCAGCATGTGATGGATGTGATGGATGCATAATTTTATTTTTCATGTTTGCAATATGCAATACTGAATGAATATTTGGTATTCATTGTGTCCATGTGTTTGTATGTCTCCATGTGTTTTAAATATAAGTGTAAGTGTGTGTAGGTATGTATATGTGGTCTTTATATGTGTAGTGCACGTATACACATGTGTACTATAGATTATTTCTGTATGGTGTCTGGTATTAATGGATAATATGCTATGAATTGTGCATATGTTTTTCTGTGTGGAATATGTGCAGTATAGCCTATGCACACAGTATGTGTGTGACTATGGGTTGTATACATGTGCCTAGAATGAGATATATGACATACTTATATGTACATATTTGTGTATTATATACATGCCTATTGTATGAGGTCACTTGTTTGCTTCCAGGCCACCCGGCAGCTCAGACCCGAAATAACCACACAGAAACTGTATTAATTAAATCACTGCTTGACCTATTAGCTCTAGCTTCTTTTTGGATAGCTCTTACATATTAATTTAACCCATCTCCATTAATCTGTGTATTGCCATGAGGCTGTGGCTTACCAGGTAAATTTCCAGCATCTGTCTCCTGCAGGACTACATAGCTTCTCTTTTACTCCACCTTGTTTTTCCCAGCATTCAGTTTAGTTTTCCCCACCTACCTATATTCTGCCCTGCGCATGCCTAAGACAGTTTCTTTATTAACCAATGGTAATCACAGCACACAGAGGGGAATCCCACATCACATGCCTCTGTGATGTGTTGTGTGCTTATATGTGGTATGCAAAGGTGCATGTGTTTAATACACGTGCACACGTATTGTACAAAATATAATGCATATGCATAAGTGTGCATCACACATGTGTGAGTGTATGTTTTGTGCATGTGTTTATGGTGTGATGTACAGATACAACCTATATGCACATGCTTTCATGAATATAAGCACGAATGTGCATTTCTGTGCACCTGTGTATGTACTGGTTGGACTCAGATGCCACAGTATCTCCGGTGAAGACAAGTGACATCCTGTATCTGAGACCTCCTGTAACTGGACTTCCAGGTTGCAGTAACAGCAGAGGTGTTTACCCCCAGCTTTGCAGAGTCTCATGCTCTGGTTCCTGCTGAGTGTCCTCTGGCCTGGCTTCTGAGCGGTGGTGCGCATGTGAGCTGGGCCTGGGGTGGGACATGCTGTGCCGCATGCTGACTGCTGTCCCAGGTGCAGCTAGGTTGGGAGCTGGTTGTGAGAGCACTGTGTCTATCAGGAGTGGATGGTGTTCTGCCTGCCGTTTTCCTAGCCCATAAATTGTCAACAGCAAATAGAATTTCCAAACAGGCACCGGGGGAGTTTAGGGCTCTGTCTCGCTGGTTTTATTGAAGGTTTATGAGAGACGGCAGAGCAGTTACCAGCAGGTTTACAGAGGTGTCGGGGGACAGCATGCCCTCCCTGTTTGTGCACAGAGCCTACACCCAAATCAGCCAGCAGCCAGCAAGCAGCCGGGGGCGGTGAAGGGAAACAGCCTGGAGCACTTGCATTATGGGTAGTTCTTTCTACTGATGTTTTCGGCTTTGATTTGCCCACACTGTCTGCACCCTTCTGGGTGAGTGAGCGCTTCTGGCACACTGAGGTTCAAGTTCTCCTCCCTTAATTGTACTTGCTTTAGAGTGAAGCTGCAGTTTGGGCTCTTGCTCAAGGTTTCTCCCAGGTAGCAGGTGGAAGCACAGCTCCCAGAATGTTCTCCCAGGTATTAGGGACTCTAGCCTCAGGACTGGGAAGAGAGTCCCACAGGCCACGTCACTCATCACATATGAGACCCTGCCCAGTTACTGACCCTAGTGCTTGTCCTTGTTAAAACAGGTCACTATTATGGGCCTGGCAGAGCGCATCACAGTCCCACAGTGGGTGGACACCAGGAGCTGGGAAGCAGGGAGAGGTTGACCACCAGAGTCACATCCTAGCAAGATTCTATGTCTCCACAGGGTCTCCATGGGGACTCCTCTCAAAGAGGAGGAACATACTCTTAGACATAAAACACCATCTTACCCTGTAGGCAACCCCAGGGGCTTTTCTTAGGTGTCACTATCCATCCTACACTGCTCTGTTATCATTCCCTCTTGGCTACGGTCATTATTGTAATCAATGGCACTGTAGTACGGATGCCACCGTTCACAAAGCCCCCAGTTGTGACCACCAGGATGGTGGTTGTATCAGGACTATGTGCTTGAAGCTCTCAGCAGTCCCTGGGGTTACCTAGTATCCTGACCTGGGTAGAAAGGATAAGGAAAGGCTAAGCAGGGCAGATACCAGAGTTGGCCCTACTGGATCTGATGTTATGAACTCAGATCAACTGTCTTAGAAAACCCCTCTTGGAAAGATAAGATTGGACATTTGAACTTATTAGATGAAATACGTGATACTAGCTTAGCATGCGGAAGATCTTCCACTGGAGGCAGACTTCAATTTTACCTCTCACTCGATCCTCTGGTGATTATCGGAGGCTTTTTTGATTATCCCCAGTTCAAAGGCTTCTTGGGCTAGCACTCATGGCTTTTCTCTTGTGTCTTATCCCAGCTTTCTTCCCTCCCCTTGTTCCTGTCAGGCTAGGTAGGTAGTACGGGGACTTCTATACTTGTATGCCCGCACCCAGTGGGAGCAGAGGCAGCGCTGTGGATGGAACAGCCGGGTAAGCACTGTGGATGGACAAAGATCAGACTCAAACTTTAGCTGAGACTCTAGAGTTTGAGGCACCTCGGGTTTGCCTGTGAAATGTGGCCCTTTGAATGCCCTGTCCAGTAGAGATCTTTCCTCAATTCTCTTGTCCCTGAGAGATTCCACATGGAGTCTTAATATTTTAGTGTTGGCAAGAGAGGAGGAAACACCAAATTCTATCCATCCCATTCTGGAGACAGCAGAATGAGAGTGGAGACCTCCACAGTGGCCAAGGAGCTACGACAGCTCCAGAAAGACGGCAAGGGGAGCATGCTTCTGCGGGGGAGTCACCAGGAGGAGGAGAAGGGAGTCTTTCTGTGTATAACTGCGTCAGAGGGACACAGAGACTGGCCATTTCCTACTGGGTGGGCTCTGGGACTGTCTGGTTTGGAAGAAGTAAAGGGCCTCTGAACTTTACTAGTTAGCTGAAGTCAGGAGACCTCTGGCCACTTGTGCATCACACTCACAGATTTCCAGAAGATTCCCTTTTGCCATTTTAGGGAAGAAAGAAGAGTTGACACAGTT
The DNA here is from genome assembly GCF_014885135.2 of Alexandromys fortis. Taxonomy (NCBI): domain Eukaryota; kingdom Metazoa; phylum Chordata; class Mammalia; order Rodentia; family Cricetidae; genus Alexandromys; species Alexandromys fortis. The sequence continues at coordinate 215,515 of NW_026068190.1, forward strand.
CTATCTGTCGGATTTTTCTTTCCTTTGTTGGATCATGATAGGCAAGTCTTCTCTGACCTTTCTTTGATCACCTTGAAGCAGTGGAAGTCACACTTGCTCCTCCACTGGTAATCTGAGCTGAGGATCAGTGAGCAGGTGACAGCACCCACGGCTATTCGCACAAGCGCTGTACAGATGGAGACATTTGTCTTAGCTTAGGAGTCCATTTTCTCACATAATCAAGGACTTCGCCTTGAAGACACCCTGTCTGCCTGGGCTCAGAATTCCTGTCTATGAATAAGCCTAACCTGGCTTATTATCTGTAGTCTACATGCACATAAATATATGATTAAGCACAAATTTATATCCAAACTATCATATATAGATATAATGATAGACACAAGCACACACTATGTGTGCACACATGCATGCAAATACACAAATGCACACTTTTCTCCATGTACACAAGACACACATGTGAACATGTTTGCTTATATGTATGGGCACACAGGAAAATGTGTTCACATGTGCATAGACACATAATTGTACCTGTGTGCACATGCCTTCTCAGCGTTGTGGACGCAGATTTCCCTGCACACATGAGGCCAGTCCTGTTATGGGCTGGATGTGGAATATTAGATACATGCTACACACATCTGGGACATGTAGGAACAGCTTGTAGGAACTGGAAGAGCTGAGATTTGTGCCCATTGGGATCCAGCAGCACTCAGAAGCCAACACAGACTAGCCATTTGATCAGCATTGGGTAGAGTTGCTTGCCAGGAGCAGGAGCCAGGAGCACACGGCACTGATATTTATATCTATAGTAATAATACTTTGGATGAGTAGGTTATCTTCCATCCCTAAGACAAGTTTTTATATTGTTCAATATTTTCCATTCATATTCTCTCTCTCTCTCTCTCTCTCTCTCTCTCTCTCTCTCTCTCTCTCTCGCTGTTATCTTGCTCTCTCTCCACCTTTTATTCTGATATTTTGGAGGGAGTTCCTGTGAATAAGGTAGATCTGCCTCCACCACCAAAAGACCTAGCATGCATGTATCCTTAGGGAGTCCAATAAATATGCGAGATCAAATGGACCGCCATGTCACCCTGCATGGGCCTTCAGGAAATTGTGGGTCCTTGGAAGGAAGTAGCTTGGGAGGCTTCTACCCCTCAAAATCATCTTCCACAGCAGAAGGTAAAGTGGGGGATCATCAATGTCTGTCACCCCTTCACTGTGCGTTACTGCCCCAGGCTGCAAAGTCATCTAGAAGCTCTCAAACTAAGCAGTTAGTTTTCTCCGTCTTCCCCGTAGGAACTCGCTCTGACACGATTCTTGCCACGTTTGCTTTCCAACGACCCCCCCCTTGCTTTAATTTTCTTCATCCCCTTTGATAGCTTTGACACTTCACAAGTCAGATTTACATGTCATGTCAACATAAGTTTCCTAGATGCGCCAGAGTATCAGGAACCACAGAAAGATCGTGTCCCACAAGGCAGCTTGAGAATGAATGCTACAAACATCCCATACTAGTCCTGAGGTCCCTGCAAACTTTACTACCCTCTCATTAAACACAGCCCTATTTGGCCTGCAGAACCAGGCATCGCAATCTACCTTTCTCATGACCAGTTCCCTTAGTCCTCATAGAGATTTACCCCTCATCCTGCCTCTCCATATTGCTCCGTGTTTTGGATCCCGTGAGGGCTTCTTCAGGACAGATCTAATTTTTGCTTTTTGCCTTATGACTCCCAGGAGCTATAAGAAGCAGACTGCCGTTTGCCTCCTCTTTCTTATCCATTTTCCCTGCTAAATCAGAGGTGAGAATAGGAGATGCCTCCACATGCCTATCCTTCCTTGTAATTCCTTTCTTACACGGGCATGCTCCCTACAGGTAGACAGCTCAACCTTGGTGGTATGTCTTGTTACACATCTCAGGGGCCATGTGACTGCCACCACTGCTTCATGGGAATCTCATTCCTTACATGCAACTTCCAGGGACTAAGGTACCCTTTCCAGTCCTTCAATCTCTGTTTCATGGGTTGGTGCCTCATCATGGGGGCTCACCGCTCTCTACCACATTGAAAAAGATGCCGGCCCTAGGATACACCCATAGACGGTCCACTCTTAGATGGTTCAGCCTCAGCTCTGTGTCTTATTACCCACTAGGAGACATGCAACCTCTCCTCCCAGACTTGCCCTTGAATTTATCAGGTCCCAGTTCAGCCACCAATTTGTTATATCCATTTTGTCTTTTCAGGAAAGTGTAAGGAGACATTTCTCTTGCCCAGATGAGAACTGATCTATCAAAGGAATTATTTTCTCCAGGTCTGGTTTGATGAACCAGTAAGTTGATTCGAGCTATTTATAGGCCCATAGATGACGAGAGCCTTACAGAAGCCTGGATGACTCAGGAGCAGCTGCCTCCCTGGAAAGCCCCACTCCATCATGGGTGATGAGCGAAGGCTGCAGCCCCAGTGTCCCAGCTGCTGGTGAATCTCAGCCAAGGGCCTGGCACATCTTCCTTTCCCGCCCCATCCTATAAGGGAATGTTAACAGCTCTGTGATGACCATAGTAGACCTAGATATCACTGTGCCTCTCTATGTTGCCATGGCTACAGTGCCAAGGTAGTCTGAAGTTCGAGGCTTGTTTCGACCTGAATGAAATCGTTCCACTATAACAAGAGTCTTGATGACCCTGTCTACTACTGATAGGACCCCCCATTCATTGCTGCCTTGACAGCAGAGTCCTGGTGACCACTGCCTGCTTCTACCCCAGAAGCAGCCCCCTGATAACCCCTGTGCCCACCATCCCGACAGCTTCATCACAGGTAGGAATCCAGCAACACCTGCTTTGGTGAGACAGTGTCTCATGGTTTTGTAGGTGGGTCTACATCTATACCAGGGCTTCCCATACCAGCTGGGCACTCTGCTTCCTGCTCGGCCACATTGTTCTGAAGTCAGCAGCTTTGAAGACACGCAAGGCCCTTGTGTCCACTGGAGAGGTTTGAGCAGCTCCAGCAGGTGGGTGTTGTGGAGCTGAGGCTCAGGCACTCGGGGGTGGGGGGACTGAGCCTTTGGAAACGGGCGAGTGAACAGGATTCCACAGAAATGTTGCTGGAAATTTGGGGTTCCCCCTAGAGTTGTCACATATTGTTGGGGAAAATAGGGTCCTCTCTTGGGGTTCTTAGTCTCATTAATAAAAGAAATTTAATAATGGACTCTAAGGGGATCTCCAGGACCATTTCATTAGAATTTAAAATCAAAACCCCAGGACAGGCAAACTAAATTTCAGCAGCTGCCTGGAGGAGACGAAGAGGGAAAGAAACTCGGTTGGCGCTAAGCTGGTGTGAAGGTCAGCCATGTGCCAGATAAATAGCAGTGTGGTAGGGAAGAGGGCTTCAGAGGAAGGGAAAGGAAACCCAGAATCCAGAGACACCCAGCAGGGCCTTATGGCCACTTTCAGCCGCTACATGGGGGGTGAGAATACCTAGAAGGGAAAGTTCATCATCTCATTAACTGGACAGTTGTTCCTTCGTCTCTTTAGTATGGTTTAAGGTAGACAGACCGTCCTTGGCACTTTCCCTAGTGGTGGTCTCTTAGCTGGGTGAGAACTGCCCAGTTTGAGTAAACGCTTTTATGTTCAGGGAAGTTTGGAAGGCCAGGCCTCTGCACAGGACAGGGAAATAGCTTTTCCTGCTGAGTCTCCACAAAATTCTGATCAAGGCTGCTGTGTCAGAAGGACCTGCAGTGAGGAAGAAGAGCGACCCAGATGTCTCGGGATAGACATCTGTCTGTCCACAGAGTCACATCAAGACCTGGGGCAGAAAGCCTAGCAACACCCCTGTGGTAGTAGGGGGTAATGTGCAGCCTCTCCTGACTGACAGGTGCTATCCCTCTTCTCCTTCTGACAGACAGGTGCTGCCTCTCCTGACTGACAGGTGCTGGCCCTCCTGACTGACTGGTGCTGCCTCTCCTGACAGGTGTTGCCCTCCTGACAGACAGGTGCTGCCTCTCCTGACTGACAGGTGCTGCCTCTCCTGACTGACAGGTGCTGCCTCTCCTGACTGACAGGTGCTGCCTCTCCTGACAGGTGTTGCCCTCCTGACAAATTCTGGCTCTCCCTACTTACAGATGCTGGCCCTCTGCCCCTTCTGATGGACAGGTCAGTTTTTTTTGACAGTTCTTCCCCTCCTTCCTGACAGGTGATGTTCCTCCTGACTGACAGGTGCTGGCCTTCCTGACTGACAGGTGCTGTCCCTCCTTCCTGACAGGTGCTGTCCCTCCTTCCTGGCAGGTGCTGGCCCTCCTTCCTGACAGGCGCTGTCCCTCCTTCCTGGCAGGTGCTGGCCCTCCTTCCTGACAGGTGCTGCCTCTTCTGACAGGTGCTGGCCCTCCTTCCTGACAGGTGCTGCCTCTCCTGACAGGTGCTGGCCCTCCTGAGTGACAGGTGCTGTCTCTTCTTCCTGACAGGTGCTGCCTCTCCTGACCAACAAGTGCTGGCCCTAATGGCCAGATGTGGTTTCCTTCCTGAATAGTTAGTGGAAAGTGTAGGAACCAATGTTTTAATTCACATTTTCACAGGGATCCCAAAGTATCAGAGTTGTAGCCTGGCATGGATTCTAGACTCCATAGTGTGGAGCCACAGGATGCCACAGCCTTGCCAGAGTGCATCAGGACAGATTCACGAGGCCCCTCGTGGGCACGGAAGTTAAGAAGATGCACAGAAAGATTGATCCTCTTGAGGAAGGAGGACAAGGGGTCCCAGCAAGTGGGAGGACATAGGAGGAGGCTAACAGTCAGCCACATCTCCCCCAGGGCTTCTGAGGTTCCCTGGGTCTGGGGTGCTCACTCTGAGGAGAAGACAAGCCAGACAAAAGGAAACAATGTGCAGGAGTGGAGAGTTCTCCAGAGGTCTCTTCCAGGGAAGACAAAAACCTCAAAGAGTAGCCAGGCCCCCGGCTGTGCCAGCTTGTGGCTTCCCACACAGGGTGCTCAGCCAGAATGCATCCTTGCAGGGACCAGCTCTAGCTGTCTGCACTAGGCATGTCTTCACGCACACACGTGTGTGGGGGAGAGAGGCAGAAGCAGGTGGAGTGAATTTCTCAGTGTCATGGAGCATTGCCTCCGTGTGCAGAAGGAGTGCGAGCACCTGTCTACATGAGGCAGCAGAGAGCAGATGACAAACATGGGTGCTGGTGGCTGGCTCAGGGCTGCCTTCCTCACACTCCTGCTTGTGTGACTTGCAAGATGCCAGGTGCATAGAGACTTCTGTGCCACATTCTTGAGATAGCGATGCCATCTGATATCTGCCCATCTCTGCAGGAAGAGTCAGCTGTGGTGTCTTTTGTGGTAGGTTGAGGGATTTTCGGTAGAAAAGGGTCCACATCCGGCTTGGTTGGTGGCCTGGCTTTGCCTCTGCCCTCAGTGGAGTCTGCTGTCTCTTCTCTGTTCCTGTCACACACTCCCAGCCTGCAGCAGAAGGGAGAGAGAATGAGCTGTCCTGACTTCCTCTCTGGTGTCTTTGAAACTAGTCTGGGAAGACTAGGGATGAAGAAGGTCTTGGCATACTTATAGGCTTAAAATGCAATTCCTCATTTGTAGCCATGCTAAGATGTGGTGATATTGTAAACCAGAGGCTACTTGTGGCCTGCAGGCTATACCATGATTAGCTTCCTGTTTTTTCTTGTCTTCTCTCTTTTTTCCTTATCAAGGAGAGGAAGAACCACGGTACCCTCCGTGGTTCTTCCTCTCCTTGGGAGGGCAAAGGTGCATTGTATCTCCTGAGAAGCCCTGGACTGAGTTCCGAGGGAGAAATGAAAGCTCTTGACCCCTGATGTCTCTTTAACTAGGAAAACAAAGGAATGGAGAAGAGGATCCTTCCTAGTCAGACTGTTGGAGAAGTCATGACAATCTAGGAGTGGTCATGGTCTGTACTTGGCTCTGCATGTGTGTGAGCCATGAAGAGACTTCATGTGGACAATCTGCTTTTTACTCCATGGGAATCTGTGTACGTACTGACCTCACATGGCACATCTGAGCAAACCTCAACAAAACTGTCTCCATAGGATCTCCTGCCCCCAGTGGTGGGAAGTTACTAGAATTCCCTTGCATTCTCATATGGAGATTAAGGGACAGAAACTGAATTCTAGAACCCAAGAATATATCTATATACATCTTAGAATACATCAACATACATTTGGGGCCATGTTTACAGGGACCCAAAGCCACATCTACAGGGGTCTGAGGTTATATATCACTTTCACTTAGAGCTGAAGTTATATCTACATATGAGGGACATGTACATGGCCCCGAGGCTGTACCTATGTGAACCCAAAGACACTTTTAGATGGGTTAGCCTCCTAGGATGCTATCGTTACCATAGTGTTAGCTATCCACCCATCCCCAAATTCAGGACTTGAATCTAGGTCCTCACACATGCCAGGCAAGTACGTTAGCCCTGAGATAACAGCTTGTTGTTTTCTTTTTAAATTTATTTACAATTTATTTTTTTAAATGTGGACATATATGTTTATCTGTATGCATACAGTGGTCTTGCAGGCCAGAAGAGATCCTGCATGTGTGCTGGGAAGCAAACCTGGGCACCCTGAGAGCAGAGGGAGCCCGTAACTACCGAGCCATCTCTTCAGTCTCCCAGCCCACTCTTTTCCTCATTGAGACAGGGTCTTTCTCCATCCCCACTGGTCTCACACTCACTTGACAGCCCAGGCAGACCTTGACATGCAATCTTCTTCCCTCGGTTTTTTGAATAGCCGAGATGAGTCATGGACTACCAGGCCCTGTTGGTTTTAGGTACATTCATTCCTACCTGGAAGAAGGAGGCAATCAATGACTGGATTCCAAGACTTTAAAAGGACAGGAGACATCTGTCACCCTCTTCCTTCCCCTATGGGTGATAAATGCCCTACTTCCAAGTCATACTACAAACTACAGGAAGTTCTGTGGGTATAGACATAAAAGTAACTGTCCTAGATTTATTGGGCTCCTATAACGAAATACTTGACCTAGTAATTTGTAAATATTTGGAAGCTATTTCTTACAGTTAGCACCTAGGAAGCCTGAGGTCAGGTGGTTAGCCAAGCAGATTTAGTGTTTTCAGTTTCCAAAGGGTGCCTTGTGAATGTGTTTTCCCATGGCAGAAGGCAGGACGGCCAATGCATGAACAAACGAAAAAGATGGACAGAGTCAGAGAACTCTGAAGCTTCTCCCACAAGGCTAGTCATATGCTAGTGGGTGGAACCCTCTTGGGCTAGTACCTCCCAAAGGTCCTCATCTCTTAAGATCTTTGTTCCAGTATATGAATTTTGGGAAGATATACGCATGCATGCACACGCACATGAATACGCACACACATATGCACACACACTTAAAAATAGCACCCTGCCCCTACCTTCACCAAGGGATTGTTCTTCTCACTGGCAAAATGCATTCCATCTCAGTCACCCCAAAATCTTAGCTAATTCTAGGGAAAAGTCTTCTTTGGTATATTTCAAGTCTCTCCTAATCACATATGGGTGAGACTGGAAGATATGTTTTTTTCCCCCAACTTGTTGAACCAATGAACTTTATTGGGGTTACTTACAGGAATATGGGGAAGGGGTTTCTTACTGGAGCCCAAACCACTAAAATACAGTTGTCATTGTGAACCCCCAGACCTGGATGGTATATAGTTTATGAAAACTGTATGCTCAGAGTGCTGCATTCCTGTCAGCATAGCTACAGGATGAAGATCATTCTGTCTTGGTGGCTCAGTTTGTCAAAACCTCTTCTAAGTAGCATGAGTGATCTGAGTTTCGAAGGTATGGTTTATACTGAGGCAGATGAGCTGCGAGTAGACATAACCAAATGTGTCATAATGGTGGTGCAGACACTGGACAGATATCCCTGCTCCAAAGGAGAAGAAAGAGGAAGGAAAGAAAAGGGGAAAGATTTCAGCTCTTAAAGATCAAAAGTAACCTTCTCTGTCTCCATGCTCTAGGGCCTCTGTGAGTGTATATATATGGTGTGTGTGCTCACACATGTGTGTATGTGTGTGTGCGCACACACGTGTGTGCGTATGTTGGAGTATCCAATCTCTGTGGATTTGCCATGTGAGGGTTGACTACCACGGCACAGGGCAGCTCTGCATCCATGCCTTGAGCAATTCTCTCTGTCATGGCTGTCTTATACATGGGCCTGGAGGTCTTTCTACAGTGGCTTTATCACTGTGCTGATTCCCTGCCTGAGTTCCATGACTTTTTGGGACATTTTGACATATAGTAGGAATTTCCAAGCCCCTGTGACTTTGCTGAACAATCTACATGTCACAGCTTCCACAGGTGCCTGCCAGCATTGCACCTCGAGCACCAGAAACTCTGTGTTTCAGTCTGGGAGGGATGCTGGCCCTGGGCAGCCACGGCCCTTCTTTCAATTTGTTCTATTCTGCTTCTGGGCCTTGCCCTCTCTCTGATGGTACATACTTGCTGAACTCCAAAATGCCTTGGGAGTCTCTCTTCTGTTGCTTTTGGTTGGCAGATCATGGCTTGTACTTAGATGGGCAAATCATACTAATCTCCAAGTTAAGGGTTCCCTTGGACATATCTAGTCCTGCTGTCTCCCAAACAGCCTTTTACAAATTTCCCAATATGGATAGGCTGAGAAATACTTAAAAAAATTTCAACTTGCCTTTTGATGTACAACTCTTGTTTTTACATCTTTTCGTGTTTCGTATTCTAAAGAATAAACACTATCTAATTTTCTCAGCCAAATATTCAGTTTAATTAGTTTCAGGTTCTGCCTCCTGCAGCCATCAACACTGTTTGGCCAGGGTCTTTGCCTCTTTTTTTCCAGTTCAACAGCAACACTCCTAACTATAGGCTTCTACCAAACACTTCACCAAAATGTCCTCTCCACCCCTTTTTCTGCTAGCCCCTCCCCCCACCATATAGATGTTCTTTAAGGAGGCTGAGGCTTTCTCTATGGCTCTCCATCTCTCCCGAACCCTAGAGGGAAACCATCCAATAATGGTCTAGCCTTGGACTTTTCATGAAATATGTCTTCAAATTCTCTCACTTCCTACATCCAACACCCAGTTCCAACGTGGTCTCTGTGGCTTTAGGTATTTGATGCAGCAAGGCCCAGGCTTGCCTCATGGTATGTGGATGTCTATGGCAAATTTGCCATCCACCAAATGGCTTCTAAATGACAGAAGTTTATTTATTGTAATTCTGGAGGGCAGGAAGTTTCGGGCCGAGATCTGGTAGATCCTGGAGAAGAATCAATGTGTGCCTCCAGAATGTCTTTGTGTGTGTGTGTGTGTGTGTTTAATGTTTTTTTTTATGTTTTTTTCCCCCACCGCCGCCTCCCCTTTCCCCCCCCTCCCCCAATCAAGTCCCCCTCCCTCGTCAGCCCAAAGAGCAATCAGGGTTCCCTGCCCTGTGGGAAGTCCAAGGGCCACCCACCTCCATCCAGGTCTAGTAAGGTGAGCCTCCACGAAACTGCCTAGGCTCCCACGAAACCAATAGGTACAGTAGACAGAGACAGAAACCCACATTGGACCACTGGACTGAAATCTCAAGGTCCAAATCAGAAGCAGAAGGAGAGAGAGCACAAGCAAGGAACTCAGGACCACGAGGGGTGCACCCATACACTGAGACAAGGGGGAGGTTCTGTCGGGAACTCACCAAGGCCAACTGGCCTGGGTCTGAAAAAGCCCAGGGTAAAACCGGTCTAGCTGAACATAGTGGACAATGAGGACTACTGAGACCTCAAGAACAATGGCAATGGGTTTTTGATCTTTGTGTGTTTTTGCATGGCAGATGGGCGAAAGCTTTCTTGGCCCCCTTTCCTGCTTTTATGACATGGATATTAGAAATGTCTGCCCCTTCTGCTCCTCCTACACCATTATCCATGGGTTAGGACCCTAACAGGGATGTTTGGGGTGAACATAGTGGCCAATCTCATGAACAAATTTATCTTGAGCCTGGAGCAGCCCTATGCTTTTCTGATGTTAATGTTGTTACAAATCCACCTGGCTTTCCTGAGAATAAATTTGACCTGTAATCAACAATGTCCTTAAAGTACTTAGCTGCCCCATAAATGTGGGCTGCGGGAGAGGTTATACGGATAGAGAGTGGGGGCAGGTACTTTGGCCTTCGAGTCTTCTTGTTGATTTCAAGTGGTGTTACTCCAGTGAAGTCGAAAAAGCCTTTTGTTAAATGCTGGCCTACTTAGACCCGAGTAACAGAGTAGATCAAAGGAACCCAGTGAGCGTGTTTCTACTGCTCTGGTGGGTCTGTGGCATGTCTATCTGTGAGGATAATTTAGCACCTAGACAGCTCAAGGCTTTGAGGACTTTACCTTCTAAAGCATGTCTCGCTAAGAACAGGTGAGCTTGGGATTTCAGGACAGGCGCATATCATGTTCAAATCCACGACAGAACATTTACATAGATTTTGACTGGTTTCTACTAAGGTTTTCCCTTCCCATATACTGTCTTGGACCTGCCTTATGACACATAGCACAGGGAGCATAGGCAGGCCTGAATGGACCTGTCTATGGAAGCACCCCCAAATCCATCCTCAGTGTGCTACGTTCCTGCCTCCAGCAGCCCTGCATTTCATAGCTGCTCTGAACCAAGCAGCAGATGCAGGAGAGTTAGAAATCAGGAGAACAAACTGCCTGGCGGTGGCGGCACACGCTTTTCATTCCAGCGCTCAGGAGGCAGAGGCAGGAGGATCTCTGTGAGCTGGAAGCCACCTTGGTCTACAGAGCAAGTTTCAGGACAGTCTCCAAAGTGACACAGAGAAACCCTGTCTCAAAACAAACAAACAAACAAACAAACAAACAAACAAACAAACATCAGAACCTCTTTTGCAATGGGTACAATCATCTTCTCATTCAGTCTTTGGTTCTTGTTCTGTATGCAAGGGTCCTAACTGGCCACCATCAGGAGGCTTCACATATGTGTTGCTTGTCTGACAGGAGCTGAGTCGTTGTGAGACTTTAAGGAAATGCTCACAAGATCGACAGGGAATGATGAAACTCTAGTTTGTGGTTGTGAGAAGCAGGTACATTTTACTAGACTCTGACGTAAGTGACAAGGGCCACACTGCCGTTCTCTGTCATACAGCCCTCATGCCTCTTCTTAAGGGCATCCTGGCAGCTTCCAGTAATGACAGGCACAGCAAAGCCAGTGTATTTTGAAGTCTAAATCTTGTGCTATCCAAGGTTTATCTCTGGCGTTCCTGGAGGTCACTCTAGTGTCAGAATTGCTTTGTGCAAGAGCTGACATCTGGCCACCCACCCAGTGTGTGCCAGCCCCATGGCCAGGGCCAAGACTCTTCCTGAGTAACTCCAAGGTTTCAGGTCAGTGCCTCTCAGGACCGGAATAAGCCAAAATGAGCCCGAGTGTCCTCTCAAGGTAATAAGGTTGGCAGGTCACACCTTTCCTGGGTGCAGGGTTTAGGGATGGGTCTGCTGCCCTATGCTTATTCTGACAAGGTCCTTGCCCATTCCAACTTGGCCCACACCCGCCCAGCACCATCTGCCTGCTCCCGGCTGGCACTCTCTCAGGCTCACAGCGCTGTGATGAGCTTGAAAAGCTGGAGCAGGGCTTAGTGGAGGGTGAATCTGAAACTCTTCCTCTGTCTGCACCACCCCCAGGCCCCCACTCCCCCTCCTTGCTCCCCTCCACAACCAATTTATCTGCCAGTCCAGCCTCCAAGCAGAGCTGAGGCCAAGTTGGCTGCTTGCCCATGCTTATCAGACTCTGTGACCAGATGGCAGGGGAGCAGCCCATGGCAGGCAGGACAGAGCTGGGAAGTCCCTGTGTTCAGAGAGTGCTTACTGGGGAGGCAGAGGGCCAGAAGGTTCTCCAAGCTGCAAAGGAGGTGAGGGTAAGAGTAACTCTACTCTTGAGGGAGCCAATGGACTGTGGGAGTATGTCTGTGTGTACACATGCACACATGTGTGTGCACATGGGTGCCCTTATGTAATGGCACACATGTGGGTGTGTGCATGGTGCATGTACTTTTGCACACATGGATCACATGTGTAAGCGTGCACATGTGCATATATTCCTGGTGCTCTGGAGAAAGGGTGGGAGGTGGCACTGGCCATGCCTGGTGTGTCTCACTTGTGCCCTGCTCTGTCACTTGTGCGCAGCACAATCGGCTCCACGCTTGACTGCTTGTCTTGCTCCAGCCAGCTGCACTGGCTCCTTTGGAGGCTGCACAGCTTAAGCTGAGGCCAACTCCCTTAGCTGGGGAGGGGCTCCCAGCTGCTGGCCTGAGGCAACATGCAAATCAATTCATTCAGTCCAGATTGTGCAGGTGCTGCTTGCTCTCTGAGCTGAGCCCACACCTCTGCAAGAGGGGCCACTGTGAAAACTGAGAAGAGGCTTCCTTACAGCAGGGCAAAAAAAAAAAGAGTATTCAAGGTCAATTACTTGGAGCTTCCTCTGAGATGGCTTTAGGAGAGGGAGAACCAGCTTCCTGGTTTCCCCAGCTACCCTAGTGATGGCTTCAACCCCCAGAGTGTGTTCATGTCTTTTCTACCAAGTGTCAATCCCTGGGCAGTTTTAGCCTCTCCCTGGTAGACACCCCATCTTTGCCTGGTGCTCTGCTTTCTTTCCAGAGCCCTCAGGCTGCACCTGCTGCTTCCTAAGGCCTCTGTGCTGGTGGAGATTCACAGAGCACTCAAAACCTGCAGCCTGGTCATTTCTGACTTTCTTTCCAACTGCACCTGCATCTGTATTCATCCTCTGGAGGCCCAACTCCCTTCCCCCTCCCCGCCAGTCTAGACTACAACATAAGCAAGCTTTGACCATTATCCACAGTCACCTGTATCCTATCCTCAGGTCTCCTGCAATCGGGGCCTGGAGTTGAGGTTTCACTCATCTCTGACTCTTGAGGAACTGTATTTTATCCACTCTCCAAACTGTCCCAATGAGAGTAAGGCTCTTTCTTACTGTAAAGATTGAATCCTCCCACCTGGTGCTTAAAATTCAGGCCTGGTGCTCTATAACCTCAGTAAGCCCCCTGTTCTAGGGCATCCTCCGTGATGCCTATCTGCTTCCTTAACGGCACCCTGCCTCCTCCTCTGTGGAGGACAAACAGGCCAGGACCCACATGCAGTGCGGCCAGGCTCCCACTGAACCTCTAACTTGGCCTCAGCCCTTCATCCTACTCTTGTATGCTATGGACAGCCCCCACCTTGACCTTTCCTTTGGGACCAAACTTGTCTCACGTTATCCCCTTCCTGTGCTTTTGGGGGTTATTCACAAGGCGTTTGTATTGTGGTCACAAAAGCATGCTGCATACCGCCACCCGTCCACCTTGTTCACACAGCACACGCTTGACCCTGCCCCTTCTCTAACTCAGGTCCAAAGCTCTGGCTGGCCACAGAGTTGCCCTCTTAACTTTAGCCTGTCTCTGACCTCAGAACTTCCAGACTCGTCTGAGGCATCACTTCCCCCTTGATGTTAATGTCTATGCATTTCTCTCCTGTGCCCTCCACCAGGTGAGATTTGGTCCCTGCTCTGCAGTAACCAGCTGCTGGGAGTCCCCTCTGTATGCTGTGATTACCTTTAATGAATAAAGGAAGTGCTTTAGGCCTATAGCAGAGCTAGAGGGGACCAGAGCTAGAAGGGAAAACTAAATGGAATGCTGGGAGAAAGGAAGGTGGAGTCAGAGAGACGCCATGTAGCCCCACTGGAGACAGACACTGGAAATTTAGCTGGTAAGCCACAGCCACGTGGCAATACACAGATTAATTGAAATGGGTTAAATTAATATAAGAGTTAGCCAATAAGAAGCTAGATCTCATGGGCCAAGCAGTGATTTAATTAATACAGTTTCTGTGTGGTTATTTCAGGGGTAAGCAGCCAGGAACCAACAAGGGGCTCTCTTCTTCTATAGCTGGTATGAACATGGTTGGCCTTGAACTTAAGAATTTGTCTCAGCATTCCTCCTATTTCCATGCACCTACAGGTTTGACCTGTTCTATTCCACGCACATTCCAACTGCATTGGTGTGGGTCAGGGCCTGGGAATCTTCCTTCTAAAGAAGCAAAGCACTGTGGAACGACAGACATCTTGGTCCTCCTAAGAAATGACACATTGCCAGAGCTGCTGTCACAGGGCACCTAGATGATCTACACAGGCAGAGACTCAGATCACGTGGTCTAGGAACTATGATGGAGGTGGAGGCTTTCGGATTGTGTGGCGGGGCACAGCGAAAAGAAGCCCACTCCCACAAGCCTTTCTTCCAGTGGCCATCCTAATGGTGAGACAGAATGGCCTGAGTTGCTTAGTTCACGTTCCAGCGGTAGTAGACAGAAAGGCCTTCTATTTGAAAGTGGGATGGACGAATCACATTCAGCCCATAGCAGGCCACCCACCTGCTTTCCCAGGCTGCACTGGGAGCCAGCAGTCAGAGTCCTGCGATCCTGTGGTATCTTCAGCAGCGCTACCTTTCCCCTAAAGCAGATGCTCATCTCTCTTGGTAGGGCAAGGAGGCCCATAGCTGCCTATAGCCAGTCTCATTTCTGCTAGTGTGTGTGTGTGTGTGTGTGTGTGTGTGTGTGCGCGCGCGTGCGTGTGTGTGTGTGCGCACTTATTTGTAAGGGGTAGGGTTGTGAGTACACACGCTGTTTCTGTTCTTGGGGATTTGTGAATCACGGATTGAGCAGTGACTATCATCCTGGGGTTTCTCCACAGCCTTGCCCTCCCATTTGCCTCCTGACCGGTCCTTAGATGATCAATCATTCTTACCTGCTCATTCATTTGTCGAGTGTCCCTGAAGTACGGGCAGAAAGCTCGGGTGCCGTCAGGGCTGAAGGTGCAGGGATGAGGGCGAACAGATAGCTTGAAGGAAGCTCTAGATGATGGTGAGACCATGCACACACACTGCACACCCCTGCCCCAGATGATGGCGGGACATAATCCTGCCAGCCCTGGAGGTCACACCCAGGTCCCAGAGCCAGCAAAGAAAGAGATGGCACCAGCCTTACTGTTACACAGAGAGGATTCCAGGGCTCAGGATCCACCTGGCCACTGAAGCAGCAGAAAGGTAGGGCATGTCACGATCTGTCTATACATAAAGAAGTAGGAAAAGAGAGGAAGGGTGAGGCGGGAAGTGGGGGAGAGGAAGGAGAGCAGACGAAGAGGGATAAGTCGTGGACGTGGGGGGGCAGGAAGAGGGATAAACACAGGACCTGGGCCTGAGGAGAATCATCCCCTAATATTCTTTAACTTGGAGTCCAGTGAGGATGCTGGCTTTCATGATTGTCGGTATGTTTATGTCAGGGAATTGTAATTCAAATTACGACTTCTGCTTCCTGGTTAATTGTCTCAGGTCGGTTCAGTCTGCTACGCTGTGTGTGTAGACTCATTATAGCTAGGCCTATTCCCTAGAAGTCCTCCTCGCTCTCATCGTTCCCTTTCCTCCCTATCTCTCCCTCCCTTCTTCCCTCCCTCCTTCTCTCCATCCCCTCCTTTCCTACTGACCCCTTCCTCCCCCAGTCTTTTTCTCCCTCTTCTTTCCTCCCTCTTTCACTAGTCTCTCCTCCCCCCTCTCCCTCCCTCCTTCCATATTCATCCCTTCCTTACCCCTACCACTTTCCTTTCTCCCCTTCCTCCCTCCCTCCTTTTCTCCCCCTCCTCCTCTCCCTCCCTTTTTCATTATTCTCCCCTCCCTCCTTCTTTCCCTATTCATCCCCTCCTTCCTTTTTTTCCTTCCCCATGTCTTCCCCTCTCTCCCTTCCATCCTCCCTCCCTCCCTTCCTCTTCTCTCTCTATTTATTCTCCATCAGACACTGGAGACCCTGAAGCTCCTTCCAGGTGTGCTCTCTGGAAGAGGCAGGTTTTGCTCAAAGACCTCTAAATTATCCTCCCTGCTGTGACTCCGGAACCTCCCTCCAAGGCCCTGAGTCCTTCAGGCCTCCATCAGCCACTTCCTTCCACATGGAGTGGGATGGCCTAGTTTTCCTCTTAACAGCTCCAAACAACAAAGGTTTCAGGTCTCTAATAGGCATGTCTAATGTCTAATAGATCTTCATGGGTGACTATCTAAGACAGAAATGAGACCCTGTAGCAATGAAGGTCAAACACTGTGATTATACCACAGATGCGGATGGCCAGCATTGCCTGCCATTGTCGTCTCTTAGAGCCGATGGTGTCCAAGAGGGGAACCGGTTACTCCCCAGAATAGTGTCTAAGTTTAGCAGATAGGCGCAGAGCTCTGAACTAAATGCTTTGAGAATGGTCTCTGATGTTTTGCTGAGCAACCACGGATTCCATCAGACAGCAGGGATTTTCTGTTTCTGTACTGCTTAGACAAGTCAGGCCACATTAGTCATGCCCTGTGTGACAGGTGCTATAAGGGAGAGACTGTGAGCCTCCACAGGAGTGGCATCCCTCATACATGGAAGTGGGGGTGGAGGCTTGGCTGCTGGGAGCAGCATCTCCGTCTCCGTGGAGCTGAGCTCTGTGGACAGTCGGACATACGCCTGGGGCTGCACACGTCTGCTTCTAGACTCTGCCAGCTTCACGCTGTGGAGAGCAGCTGCCCAGCTCCTGCTCTTAGATGTGGGTAGAATGTGAATCTGCCGAGCGCTCACAGAGTTAAAAAAAGAAACACAGGCTGCTTTTATGTCTGTTGGAGGCAGCCTATATTCTGAGAGCGTGGGTCTTCACGCTCACAGCCCAAGACGTGTCCCAGGCTGACTGCTGGCTTAGTGCTCATCATTTCAGGGCCGGGGGAGCTTTGGAGACTTGAGGAACACAGAACCGAGTCCAGTAAAGCAAAGGGACTGGGTGGGGAAAACAGAATTGAGTCTCGTTTCTCCCTGAACCACAGCCATGGGGATCCCACTTCTGCTTTAAAGATGTTTGCAGAGATGGGGACTATCGGGATGGTGCTGCCCATGTGTCTGGGGAGGGGAAAGAGCAGAAAGTCCTGGTGCTTCTTGGGAAGCTCTTGGGAGCACTTGGGTGCCTCTTTGTGAGTGCCTGGTAGGAACAGAATCCTCAGCCGAGTTGAGGGAGGAGGAGACAGTTCGTTCCAGGTGATGTGAAATCAGCTGAAGTCGGTAATTCCTGGGCTCCCCCTCTGTCTCCTCCTGTCATCTCTGTGGAAAGAGTGGGTGGAGGTGGACGCGGGAAGGAGCAGCGGGTTTTGGAGCGTACACCCTCTTTTTGTGCTTCCGCAGGACTCTTCCTGCAGCTCTGCAGGAAGAAAATACAGGTGTGCGGTGACAAGGTCAGCCAAGGACAGACAACCTTCTAGTTTAATGAGGGCATGCCTGTCAGCAGGTCGGTCCAGCGCCTGATCTGGGCCTCCCACTGGGGAGAGGCTGCTGCTACCCTCTACTGAGCTTGGATTTGGTTCCATTGTTTGTAATCTGTTGTGGGGGGCTGATGTCAAAAATGGCCGCAAACTCAACATAACAAATGGGAAAAATTTACTCTCTGTTAGTTCTGGAAGAGGCTGGAACTCGAACACCCTGCTTTTTTCTTGTCTGTCTTCTAGTCTGTGACACCCTCCCTCTGCCTGCCTCTTGCAAGAACAGGGGCGCCTCAACTGGGGCCATCTGCTGATCTAGAATACTTCTCACCCCCATCACACCTGCAGAGGCCCCTTTCCGTGCTTTCCGGGGACCTAGACCTGCAAACTTTGGGAGCCACGACCTAAAGGAAGGTTTGGGGTAGGGTGAGGACAAACCTTCAAAACAGAGAACTGAGCTTAGGGTGATTTATGAATTGTGTCTACTCTGGGGAACCAGGCTGGAGAATGGCCCCAGCTCTCTGGACAGAAGCCTGTTTCTTACTTGCAGGAGACTCAGTTTGCTCCTCCATAACATGGGCATCCTGCCCATATGCCAAGGATCACCATCTGGTTTGTTGAGACCCTGCACATAAGAAGTTTGGCACCGTACCTGATAGAGGCTACTCTAGGAAAAGGCTGAGCTGGGCTCGCCTCTGCCACTTTCTACACTCACGTGTCTTGTGTCTTACACGGACCCGAAACTCAGTCCTGGATCTTTTGGAGCAAGACTTGCATAGAGAATTAGGAGTAGGAATTAGGGCAATGGCTCAGTAAGTAAAAGTACTTTCTGTGTAAACATGAGGCTATGGGTTTGAATCCCCAGTATTCCCATTAAAAAGCTGTGTAGCTGAATATGATTATATAAGCCTGCAAGCCCAGCATTGGGAGGGGGGAGGCAGAGCCAGTAATATTCTTGGCATTTTCTGACCAGCCACCTTGCCAAGATGGTGAGCTTCCTATTCAGTGAGAGACCCCATCTCGATGGAATAAGGTTGAGAGTGAGTGATAGATGGGGACATCTGACATCCCCTGCACACTCGTGTGCATGTACACACACACAAAGACACACACACAATTAAAAATAATGAGAAAGTAGACGTGTGAATTATAACTGTCTTAAGTTTGCCCAGGTGTCAGGCCTGAGTGAGGAGGGAGCTGGAACCTGGGGGTTAGGCGTGCACAGAGTGGCTCTAAGTAGGCCTGGCCAGGGGCTCCGTGCTAATGAGGTAGCCTCCAGCCTGCTGAGCACTCCTCTGTGGGGACTGGAACCTCGACAACCTGCCACAACACGCCTGCCTAGGGAGCTCAGCTCTCTGCTCTCATCTTCCCATGGCAACTAGTGAAGGGGCCAGGACAGCAATCTGCAAAGGCGTGGGCGGGTGTCTACAGGAGAAAGCTGCAGAACAGCAGCCCGGCTTCCAGCTCAGGGCTCTCAGCCTGTCACAACCACCCTGGAGCTCCCGAAACACCGCACATCCTGTTGCCAGATCTGTTCTGCACAGCAGAAAAGGAAACCAGGAGAGGCAAAGTCTGAGCCCAAAGCTACAGAGTCACTTACTGAAAGATGTGGCTAGGGCTGACATCAGGAGCTTCCGATGATGTGGGCTGTTTGCTTTAGGGAGGAGCTCCACTGGCTTGGGTTGGGAGAGTCTGCATCTCTGCATAGGATTTATCAAAGGGCCCTTATTGTAATCAAAAGGAGAAGCCAGCCATCATGAAGAGAGAGAGGAAGGACTGTGTGAGCCAGTGTGGGGGGAGGGAGTCAAGGTCATTCTAAGGGACCCCACAGAAACAACTGACCTGGGCTCATAGGAGCTCACAGACTCTGGACCAACAGCCAGGGAGCCTGCATGGACTGACTGAGCCCCTCTATATGTGAGATAATTGTGTAGCTTGGTCTATTTTGGGGACTCCTAATAATTGGATCAGGGCCTGTAGTTAATGCTTTGGGCTGGCTTTTGGGAACCTATTCCTCATACTGGGTTGCAAAGGAAGGGGTTTAGGTTTATGTCAACTTGACAAGCCATACTTTGTTGACACCCATGGGAGGCCTGCCCCTTTCTGAACAAAGAGGAGGAATGGATGGAAAGGGGCCAGAGGGAGATGAGAAAAGGGAAAATATGGCGGGAATATAAAATAAATAAAAAAATTAACTAATAAAAAAATTATTCATGTAGCAATCCCCAAATATTTGGAGATTCCTCTTGATAGATCCTGGGATCCAGGACTCAACAAAAGCCTGTAAAAATGGGGACATCATGATGGTACCCTCCCTGAGTTGGTGGCTGCCAAAAGCAAGGTTCATAGTGGTGGTTTGGGGTGTTCTACTTAGCCTTTGATTACAAGATACGCCATAAAGTTGACAGTCATGGTCAAAACAGGCTTGGCCACCAACCAGACTGGGGCTGTGAGTGTTGAGATAAAGGAAGGGGTCTCAGCATCCTCTGTTAGGAGAAGGGCCTGCGGCACTGATGCAAATGTCACCGTGGGAAAGAGACAAGTCTGCTCTGCCACTCCCAGACTACTCACACTGCTGGCTTTTTGAAAAAACCTCTCCACTTTTCCTGAAATGTCTTCAGAGCCTAGCGGCCAGTTAGCAGACGCCTTCACGGCCAGATACTATGCAAGTTAATGTTTTTGGAGAGAGGGTTTCTTATGTAGCCTAGGATGCCTTTGGGCGCATGAGTCTCCTGCATCTGCTTCCTGAGAGATTAGAGGTGAGTACCACCAGCTTTCTTTTCAGAGTTATGTTGTACAGCAAACTCTACCTGCCTCACAGCTTATGAGGGAGATGATCCAGGCCAGACTTGACGGGTCAGGAGGCAAATGAATTAGAGACTGGACCCATGTAGTGGACCTTAGAGTCCAGGCAAGGATGAGTGTGTGGGATCTGCGGGGAGGTAGGTTCTAATGCAAGTCAGCCCAGAAGACAAACTTGTGCCGGACCCACTATGTGCTAGGCAGGACCAGGTATGCTTCCCTTCCTGTTTAAAGACCCTCTGTGTGCTAGGCAGGACCAGGTGTGCTTCCCTTCCTGTTTAAAGACCCACTATGCACTAGGCAGGACCAGGTGTGCTTTTTTTCCTGTATAAAAACCCACTATGTGCTAGGCAAGACCAGGTGTGCTTCCCTTCCTGTTTAAAGAATGGTTGAAGGTGACAGCCTAGTAAGATGCTTGCTGTCCAGTCTTGGGGATCTGAGTTCAGTCCCTCAGAACCCACTGCAGGGAAGAAAACAGCTGGATGTGTCAGGATGTACTTATAGTTCCAGCTGTGCATGTATTCGGTTTGGGAGGGTGTGGAGAAGGAGTCTTGAGGCTCTCTGGCTGGCTAGTCTATCTGCATTAGCAGGTGTTAGGGGCTATTTCAAATGAATGAATGAATGCAGAACAGGAGCTATTGAGGGTGATTCACACATTAACTCCTGCTTACACACACACACACCCCAAAACAAAATAAATAAACAAGCTTCTACATTTTCAGACTGTCCCCAAATCAAGGGATGAGCCCAAGTTTGTAATAATCTGAAGCCTGCGTAACATTCCTTAAAACTCCATCTGCCATTTAATTAGTGCTTATTTCTTCAAGATTTTCACACTAATTGCTCATTAATCTTGGTTTTAGGTGCTCTAAGGGTGTCTATGTGAGGAAATTATTGAAGCCGAGGAAGATTGCCAGGACCAGGGCTGCTGATCCTAAGCCACAGTAGCCACCTATGACCTTAGGGCTCTTCATTGCTCTGCAGCACCCCACGAAGCAGGCAGGGACAAAGCTCACTGGTCCCAAATTCTGGACTTTGCCCTCTACATGGCAGAGGCTTTCCCATGCTGTGCTGAATGGCTGCAGCCTATGAGGTTCCTCCCGTGGAAGATGAAGTTAGAACCAGGGCCACACATGCCAGTGGAGCTAAGACCCAGCTGCTTCTCATCATGACCTCTCAGAGTCTTGTTACAAACCCTGGGCTCACTTACCCAACTGGTGCCCCAGGCATTTGGAGGAGGCCATAGGCAGAGGTGACTCAGAAAGCCATATAAACCAACATCTGGTTGTAGCTGCTTGCAAGACGATGGCAGCTTTAAGGCAGATAGTTCATAAAATGAGGTTGTACATATCAGGGGAAGCAGTAATTCCCCGCTCCTGGAACTAACTCTGTGTGTGTGTGGGGGTAGTCCAGCTGTACACATCGGGGCATCAGGGGAAGCAGTAGCTCCCCACTCCTGGAACTAATTCTGTGTGTGTGTGTGTGTGTGTGTGTGTGTGTGTGTGTGTGTGTGTGTGTATAGTCCAGCTGTACACATGAGGGCATCAGGGGAAGCAGTAGCTCCCCACTCCTGGAACTAATTATGTGTGTGTGTGTGTGTGTGTGTCTGTGTGTGTGTCTGTGTGTAGTCCAGCTGTACACGTCAAGGGAAGCAGTAATCCCCGCCCTGGGTACATCCAGAAGTCTTACCATTCTCACTTGCTCCTCTCTCAAGGCGTCTTCACCTCAAGTGAGGCTTGAGCGAGTGCACTCAGCCTGCCCTGTTCTTCCCTCCTTGAGAGTTTCTTGAAGATAGCACACGCCTTGTGTGTCTCCCCTGTAGCCTTGGCCTTAACAGAACAGGTCAGTGTGGGAAGCTGGTATTTTCCATGTTTCTGTGTTGCTAAGGAGCCACTCTGGCTGAGGCCTCACTGCTCACCTCAAACCTTAACTACCAGTATCTGTCTAGTCTTCCGTTGATTCAAAACTCTATCAGGAAAGAAGTGCAGTCCGTGCTATGAGCTCATTCATATAAACTCATGTGCACATAACCACACATATCTTTACAGATACATGCTGATACCCATGTAATGCATACTCTGTACATAAGTGCACAGGAAACATAAGTGTTAAATATTCATGCACGTATGAGAACATACAAGCTACATACCTATAAACATCATCCAAAATAACAAAATATTTCCAGAAGGGCAAACAAGCACATGTGCATAGATATGCATGCCCAGCTGCACACTCAAAATATGCACATACACACATTGCACACACTCACATGCTTGCACACATATGCACACATGTGGAAATATAATGTCTCATTCCAGAGCTGATCACTGTTATGAACTAAATTGTGTCCTTCTGCAAATTTGTATATTGAACCTCTAACTACTAATGTGAGTGTATTTTGAGACAGGGCTTTAAAGGGTTATAATTAAGGTTAGATGGGAACATAGGAGGAGGCTCTAATTCAGTAAGATTATCAACAGGGGAAGACATACCAGGACATGCATGCACTGAGGAAAGGGAATCAAGGACAATTGGTTTGAACGCACAGTCCCCCATCCTGTACTGACAACTTGATGTTTACCTGGTGACACCATTTGGGGCAGTGGTGTACACTTCAGGAGAGGGAGCCTGACTGGAGACAGAGAGGCTCTGGGCTGCTTGGCCCTTCTGTCCCTGTTTGCACTCTCACCCTTACAGGCCTTTCTCAGACAGTAGCCAAAGCCATGAACGTGTGCTGTGGCCCTCATCCTCACTGTTTACCCTCTTCTTTGGATCAAAATTCCAATTACTTACCTGAAGAGATGGACTGGAGAGATTGGCTCAGTGGTTAAGAGCACTGCTTGCTCTTCCAGAGGTCCTGAGTTTAATTCCCAGCAACCACATGGTGGCTCACAACCATTTGTAATGGGATCTGGTCAGTCGTTCTCATCAATTTAGACCACAAAACCCAATATGGACAAGTTCAACCGATCCACCATATTCGGGCTGCTCATGCCTGCTTCAGCATTGCCAGGGCTTCAATTTCAATTTCATTTCATTTCATTCACCTGGATTTACAGTCCTACATGCTCCGATCATACTTTAGTATTTACAGCCCTGCAAGATTTGTTGAGACGTATTTGTTTAATAGAAGTGTTCAAAGTCTCCGTTGGGTCCACAAATGAGCCTCTTGTTTCTCCCTGACTTCCTATCCCCAGCTGGCTTCATTTTCTTTCCTGCAAGTCTTAGCCCAAACACGACATTCTCAGAGAGTCTTTTTTGAGCAATGATTTAACATGCACACCACGAGGCTTTCTCTGGAATTGCTCCCTTGATCTTGGCTACTGGGTTTTGGAACCTCCAATTCCTATTTTTGACTCTTTGTGACTTCTCTACTCAGCATAGTGCTCGCCCCTATGATGACGGTGAAGATGATGATGCTATTGTTTTATGAATAAGCACTTGCTTTTTCCACCTAGAGGATGATATGGACTTTTGGAAGGTCAACCAGCCTGGATGAAGACAGGCATGGCTTCCCCAGGAATGCTTCTGTTTCCTTTCCTTTCTGTTTTCTTTGCTGTTGTTGACCCAAGGACTTAGCCCCATGTCTCTCTTCACTCATTGCATCGCATCTCTCTATCTGGCCTGTATCTTCTGGGAACTCCCTGAAGTGCCTATTCGACTGGTATTACTCTCCTTCCTCCCTGTCTTTTGCATTACAGATCTCTTCTTTTTGCTCTTTAAAAACTTCCCCTGTGGTTTCGTTAGGGCTTTGAGAGATCAGGGGTATAAACACACATGTCTTTTCTTGTCAAGCTGGGATCCTCATAAACTTGTTTTATGAGAAGGAGAAAGAGGTTCTGAAGTGAATGCCCTAAAGTTTCAAAGCCAGAAAAGGATGGCGTTGCCAGCCTGTGGTCCTGTACCAACCCCTGATCACCCTTCTCTCTTAGGGGTTGATTGTTTTCTAGTCCTTTGCTCTGTGAAGACTTGTACACTCATTTTGTCAGACAAAGTCTATTCTTGGCACTTGTGTAGAGAGTTGGGGTACGCTAGCCAGATGAGCTAGCAGCCCACAGAACATACACTCAGGCTCCTTTCATATATATGTATAAGTTCCCCCATTTATTAACTCATGAAAATAAAAACTGAGTTGGGCCTATCAAAATACCAGTCCTATTGTTGGAATTCCCAATGGGCTATATAGATTGGGACAAAGGGAATCAGCAAGAAGGAATATTAGTCCCACAGAGTTGAATTTAGAAACTTGACTTCAATGTGCTGGCTGCCCTGGTTCTCCAAAAACTGGATGGGAACCCCTGCTGTGCTCCCTCAGCCCCTTGGCTGGCAGTCCCAGTGCCTCCTCACCAGTCTCCTCCATTTAGAGCTTTGGGGTGTCTCCTGCTCTCTCCCCATCCCTTTGCTCCCACATGCAGCTGGTCCTTAGTTCATGGGAGAAGTCTGAGGGCTCTCCACTCACAATGTTCTCCAAGCTAAGCTGTGGCTACTCACAGAAGGAGCCAGGATATTTGCTTCTCAAAGTTACTAAGGTGGTCCGATGGTAGCCGTAAGCTAACGCCAGTAAGGCAGGTGTGGCTGCCTCTGCAGCTGACCTGTCCAGAGTCCATTTGCCTCTTCTCTCTTGGACTTGGGTTTCATTAGAAGTCGTGTTAGAACTTCCTATCAAAGGAACTTCACTGAGAAGGCAGATAAGCCACTCTGCTAATGTGCAGGGCAAGTTAGGCCATTTATGGTGGGTAATCACTTTTCTACATGATGGGAAAGCACTAATCCATTTAGGACCCTGGGCTTTGCTTATTTGGCTCAGATGTGGGTAGAAGTGGCTCTCATTTCTCATTTGGATATAGCAGACAAGAACATTTTGCCAAGGTTAATCTTATCATAGACGAAATAGTCAGGCTCCTTAGGTATAACACTCAACAGACTATGAAAATCAAAGGTAACAAGAATGTGTGTGACAACCTGGGACAAGTGATGTCTGTTGTTCTAGGGCAGCTGCAGCATCCGCATCTCCCAGTGGGTCATGGTGGTGCATTTTTTGAGCTGCAGAATTGAACTGCGGTTGTTCCTTGCAGCAATTTGGACAACTGTGACTTTCTTCAGTGCATTGTGGGCACTGTTTATTCCAGTAAAAAGTCATTCTTTGTTTTAAAACATTGTTTCCAACTGTCATCCTGACTGGCCTGGAGCTCTGTAGCTTAGTCTGACCCAGAACCATCATCCTCCTGCCTCAGTTTCTAAAGAACCAGGATTATAGGCCTGCATCATGTACTTGGCTTTCCAGACCCTTGAACAAATATCTCACTCTTAAAACCCTGGTCTACCCTGGATACACACAGGCGTTTTTGTCCTAGTGGGGTCCCTTCCTCAGCACAGAGGCATCGTTTTGATGTCTCATCCCAAAGGACACTGAAAAACAGAAGGGTATTTTGCTTCTTTACGTTTTGATTTGTCCTATCTATCCAGTTTCTTATGAGGGTTGTGTGCTAAGGAGGAAATACAGAGGGGCTTAGAGATCACGTAGGGTCATGGAGACCGTGCAAGCCCTATGAATGCACAGCATGAGCTCCCAAGGACAGAGGAGATAGGTTTTTTATACAGCTGAAGTTCCAGAGAGGTTCTACAAATCCATGCTGTTAGTGAACACTGCTTTCTTTTCCTTTGAGACAGGGTCTAGCTACCTAGGTCTGAATGCCGCGAACTGTTAGCAATGCTGGTTCTGCCCCTCCAGATCTGGGGTTCCATGCCTGTACCACCATGCCTGGCTTAGAGGAGCTTTACTAAAACCAGTCTGGAGCTTTCTCACCCTAAGCTGTGGCTTGGGGGTTCAACACTTGCTCATAGGACCCAGAGAAGTTGGTTACATATTTTCTAAGATTCATAGGCACACATATGACAAACCTGGGTGTTGTAATTAGAGAGGCGGGGCTGCGTCCCCAGCACCCCGGCCGCCTGGCTAACTTATGCCCCAAAATAACAACACACAAACTGTATTCATTTAAGCACTGCTTGGACCATTATATCTAGCCCCTTCTCGGCTAACTCTCGCACCTGGACTAGCCCATTTCTAATAATGTGTGTAAGCACCCCAAGGTGCGCTTACCGGGAAGATTCTAGCCTACGTCCATCCTGGGTCGGAGCTTCATCGCATGTGTCTCAGAGAGGAGCTATGGAGTCTGTCTGAGGAGTCTTACCTCACTTCCTCTTCCTCCCAGCATTCTGTTCTGTTTACTCCTCCCACCTATGATTTAACCTATCAGGGCCAAGCAGTTTCTTTATTGCTTAACCAATGAAATCAACAGATTGATATATGACACTCCCACATCACCTGGGGGTTAGGATCAAAGTTAGTAGTTAGAAGCAGATGTCATTTGTTTTAAAATGATTTTATTTTAGGTTTCAAAAATAAATGGTATGTTCTACTGCCTCTGTGGCCTCTGCAGCTAGGTGGACTAGTTTAGATCAGTTCAGAGAAGCCATGAGCACTTGTGTTTAGAGAATAAAGCGGTGGAACAAAACCACTCCAAGGTTTAGCCACATAAATGCATTGAGGTTGGCTCTTCCTTGACCTCAATATAACTACATCTTGATAAATGCATCACAAATAGAGGATATTCTGAGCTCAAGGTGCACTCAGTGCATGTAGCCTACAAACACTCTGACTCAGCATCCCGGTGTCTTCAGGGTCTTGTTTGTTGCCCAAGGGCTGGGTAGGAATTAACACTGCCTTGCACCAAGAGAGGGAGCCTTATGTAGTGTACACCGTTAGCCTGTCAAGTGAAAAGTCCCAAATGTTAGGTTTAGTTGCCACCAGAAGATGTGGCTTTCCCTGAAAGCTGAGACATCACATGAAGAGATAGCCAAGGTACCATCTGCAGCCAGACTGCTTAGCTGGGTCCTCTGGGTCCACATGGGGTTGAACAGCCTTTTGAGCTTCTGGAACTTTAGCAGGCCTTAAGTGTTGCCTGGCAGCTGGTAACACCCGTATCTCCGTTCTGTGACCATCTCAAGATGATGACATCAACCCAAGATGAGGACAACTTCAAGGAACAGTATGTGGGTGAGAAAGACAAAATGCCCAGCTGTGGAATCCACTAACCATTGATGTGTTTTGTGTCAGAGAAACCACTAGGTTCAGCCCATGCTCAGGACCAGGGGGCCATACTAGAGTGACCAAAAGTAGGTAATGAGAGGTACCACGAGCTGGCAGCAGGAGTTCATGGCCATTCTTGGCCTCAATAAATAGCAGAAGCAAGTGAATATCAGAGCAGATCGATTAGCACATTCACTTAGTGTTTATGCATGCATGTTCATGCGTGTGCTGGCACACTTGTGGGTATGTTTATACTTGTATGTGGCATGCATGTGTGGAGGCTAGAGAAGAACCTAGGGTGTTATTCTTTGCATTTGCTGCACTGGCTTTTCTTATCAGGTCTTTCCCTCTGGCCTGGAATTCTTTCAGTAGCCTAGACTGATGGGCCAGTGAGCCCCAGGGACCTCCCTGACCATGCTTCCCTGTTCTGGGATGACAAATGTGGATCACCACCCCCAGCTCTTTGTTGTATGTGTTCTGGAGATTGACCTCAGGTCCTGCTGCTTTCCTGGTGTCTCAGTGACATCCATTGATGTGACAAAACACCATGATCAAAGTGACTTCAAAACGAAAGCCTTTGCTAGGACTCATGGTTGCAGAGGGTTCAAGTCCATCATGGTGGATCAAAGGCTTGAGAGCAGGTTGTAGGAGAGAGCTGCTTATTGGTTCCTGGATGCTCAGCCCAGAAATAATCACACAAAAGCTGTATTAGTTAAATAATTGCTTGGCCCATTAGCTCTAGCATCTTATTGACTAACTCTTACATTTTAATTTAACCCATTTCTATTAATATGTGTATGGCCATGTGACTTACCAGCTAAAGTTCCAGCATCTATCTCTGGTGTGGTTTCATGTCGTCTCTCTGACTCTGCTCTTCTTTCTCCCAGCATTCAGTTTAGTTTTCCTTGCTTAGCTAAGTTCTGCCATGCTATAGGTCCAAAGCAGTTTCTTTATTCATTAATGATAATCACAGCATATAGAGGGGAATCTCACATCAAGCAGGAACTGGGGATAGCGTGGGCTTCTGAAACCTCAAGGCCTGACCATAGTGACATGCCCCTTCCAACAAGGGCACACCTCCTAATCCTTTTCAAACATTTCCGGCAACTTGGGACCAACTATTCAAATGAGCCTATAAGGACCATTACCATTCAAACCAGAACAACATGTTAAGGAACATAGGGCTTATTTTGACTTACAGTTCTAGAAAGGCTACAATCCATCATGGTGGTGGAAGCATGGCGGTGGCAGCACCAGAAGAGGGGGATCACATCTCATCTGCACACAGGAAGCAGAGAAAGGACAGAGGAAGTGAGCCCAGTCAATAAAACCTCAAATCCCACCTCCATTGACACACTTCCTCTAGCAAGGCTCCACCTCTTAAAGATTCCATAAGTTCCCCAAACAGCATCATTGGGATGCTCAAGTATTCAAACACATGAGACTATGGGAACAGGATTTCATATTCAAACCCTGACACAAGGCAGTCACTTCACTGACTGAGCTGTCTCCCCAGCCTTCCATTTATATCAGTACAATATTGTACTGGTTGGTTTTGTGTGTCAACTTGACACAAGCGAGAGTCATCAGAGAGGAAAGAGCCTCAGTTGAGGGAATGCCTCCATGGGATCAAGCTGTAAGGCACCCAGTCCATGGTGGGTGGTGCGGTCCTGGGCTGGTGATCCTGAGTTCTATAAGAAAGCAGGCTGAGCAAGCCAGTAAGTAGCTTCCCTCCATGGCCTCTGCATCAGCTTCTGCCTCCAGGTTCCTTCCCTGCTTGAGTTCCTGTCTTGATTTCCTCCAATGATTGATTGTGAT
Source organism: Alexandromys fortis (assembly GCF_014885135.2). NCBI lineage: Eukaryota > Metazoa > Chordata > Mammalia > Rodentia > Cricetidae > Alexandromys > Alexandromys fortis. The sequence goes on from NW_026068190.1 coordinate 244,489, forward strand.
TTGTGTAAGTGTAAGCCAAATAAACCCTTTTCTCCCTAACTTGCTTTTTGATTATGGTGTTTGGTAAGGTTTAATAGAAATCTTAGTTAAGACAAATATTATGAGCATGATAGCACAGGTAAGATTTCTAATGGAGTCTAGAAAAAGGCTCAACTCCTATGGGAAAGAGTGTAGTAGGAGATTGGGCATTCATTTCCTGACTACCCAGACCCTAATAATCACATGGAAACTATATTAATTACAACAATGTTGGGCCAAGGACTCTAGCATATTCCTAATTAGCTCTTACATCTTAAAGTAACCCATTTTCTGTTTATCTGTGTATTGCCTTGAGGCTATGGCCTACTGGTTAGGTTCCTAAGGTTCCAGCATGTCCTCCTTCAGCAGCTACACGGCGCCTTCCTGACTCTGCCTACTCTCTCTCTGTATCTCTATTCATTATTTCACACTTGGCCTTACTCTGCTAAGCCACCGGCCAGAACAGCTTCTTTATTAACCAATGGTAATAAAACACAATCACAGCATACAGAGGGGAATCCCACATCAAAAGAGTAGAAAGAGGGAGCAGGGAGGGCTTTTCAGAAGAGGTGAGACATGAGCTGATGTTTGAAAAGTAAATAACCTGCCCCCGTTGTAGATGCTGGTTCAGCTTACGGGTTCCCCAGAGCTTAAAGGCTCATTCCCCACCCGAGAAATACCCGCAGTTCTCAACAAAATGCTCCCAAGAAGTGATGAAGCAAGGCTAAGTGTTTCTGACTCTGCAGCTCCTACCCCAGCAGTATTAATATTTCAAGTTAATAGGAGTATGGGTTCTACTTTGCCCCGGTCAGCCTGCATCCTGCTCTTCCCAAAACAGCCTTGTCAACATCAAATTCTAAGGAAGGGGAGGGAATCATGTTAATCATATTCCAGAGAGCACTCAAGCAGAGGGCTGTTTATTGGAAATACAGACATAATGGAGGAACCTGCCAGAGAGATCACTTCTGTGGCATTCTGGGTATGTCACCGTGGGAACAGGAAGCCTTGTATTGGCTGATGATGGCATGGCTTGGCAAGTGGAAGGTGTGGGCAGGCATAGGAAGGGCAGGCCATGGGACCTTTGTCAGCAGATGGGGAAAGTACCTTCAGGGGCTCCCTCTGGGTACCGGTAGAGTTGGCAATGTCACCCTACCCAGGATGGGGGTGGCTAGGCCTAAGGTGAAAATGAAGGGGCTCATGCCGCTCTTCCTATGACTGTGGGCTTAAGAGGGTTGGGTCCTGAAGCAGCCTCTGCAGCCTCTCACCATCTACTGGCTCCTTCCAGCTCCCCTGAAACTGAAAACTTGCTCTGGAGGTCCTGTACCCTGCTGTTAAGGGTTGGCTCACTTAGTTCCGTGATGGCTATTCTCAGCGGTCAGCTTGACTACACTTGAAATTAATTATAATCAAAGAGACTTTGAGTTTTAAGAAAACCAGGAGGGGTTTTCGTTAAATTGCTGGAAGCAGAAAGACCCACTTTTAAACCAAATCTTTTAAGTTAGGAAGCTCCACCTTTAATTTGGGCCACCCCTTCTGCTGGTAGCCTGTATAGAGGACATGGGAGACAGAAGGGTTTGCTTTCGGCCGCTTGCCCTTGTTCTAGCTCACTGGCTTTAGTCTACTTCTTCAGGATTCCAGAATATATGGAAAACCAGCTGAGACATCCACCTTCGTGAACTGAATAGCTACTGGATTCGTAGACAGTTAGACAGCCATTGTTGAACTAGCTGGACCACAGCCCAAAAGCTACTCTAGTAAATCCCACGTGTGTGTGTGTGTGTGTGTGTGTGTGTGTGTGTGTGTGTGAGTGTTTCGTTCTACCGGTTCTGTTCCCCTAGAGAACTCTGGCTAATACAAGCTCTGACTTCATGAATGTTGAATGCCCAATGCTCTGGTAGTGGATATTCAATGGAGATTCACAGAGAGCTTGATGCAGGCAGCCTGTAACCATCTTCATCTCTAAGGAGAAGGAACATCTTTAGAATCAAGCTTTGTATCTGATGAACTTTCTGCCATCGGCAGTTGAGAGCATGGCCTTGGGGACAAGCTGGTCTGGATTTGAACCTGGATCCTGACCTAGGCAGGTGCATTCATCTTGCTGAGACTCAGCTTCCTTGGATGTGGAGAGAGTGGATAGGAACAGAAGGGGCATAGGATTGCGGTTCTCGCTGGCCTGCTACATGCAGAACTCAGAGCTAAATACATGGTGGTTCTCAGTCATTCGCTAAGTACGTCATCCATGTGCCAGCTCTTTCTTGGCTGGGAAAAATCTTGAGAAAAGATGGCTTACATCGACTTGAGCATGAATGGAGTCCCCAGTGGCAGCGAGTACAGACTGGCCAGAGCCGTGGAGTGGAGTGAGTGGCAGGACACTCCTGGACAGATGGCCTCCAAGCTGTTCCATCTCCCTCTCTTGCCGATTTGAGTCTGCTTGTTTGCCTGTCCCTGCAGGGCTCTATGTTGCTGTGTGTACAGCTGGAGGAAGCTGATCCCGGGCCCCAGATTTCCGGAGCATCACGATTTCCACACTGGTCAGAGAATCTAAGGTGGCCCTGAGAATCTCTACCACTCCAGGGTCCAGTCATCATAGCAGTGGGCCTTCAGCTCCTGGTCATTGCACCTTATATCTCTGGACAGAGAAAGCAGCTCTCGGAATTAGAAGGCATTCCTATAATGAGTTCTTTGGTTCTGGTGGTGTATACTTGCAATCCTAGACCTGGAGAGGTGGAGGTGGGGGACCTGTTCCCTCACCAGACAGGTTAACCTACTTGGCAGGGTCAGATGGTACCTGAAGAAATTCATTTGAGGTTCTCCCCTAAGCACCCCTCCACATACATAGGTAACCACCCCACATATATATCTACCCTCTCAACATTACATGCACCCTCTTCTTCTGCCCTCACACACACACATACATGTACTCCCCACATACATGTGTATCTACACACATGGATGCACATGGACATGTGTACCCCCCACACCTAAAAATGCCCCCATATTCACAAATACAAGGTACATGTGTACACACACATATATGTACGCATAAATATGTACATACGCCCACACATGCACACACCTGTACATGTGTACCATGTACACTGACATGTGTACCACATACATGCATACACATGTACATATGGACCCTTCATACACATATGTACCCCTCACACATATGCATGTACACATATACGCACTTGCACATTTTCACACATATGTGCACACATACATGTACATGTTTGCACACATATATGCACAGCACACTTGTACATGTGCACACAATATTCACACACCAATAGCTTCTTTGTTGTAAAAGATCTTTTGGAAACCTCTGTGTGGAAATTTTCTCGAGAGAGACATTTGCAGGAGTTGGCTGAACAGAGCTGTTAGGATGTATTTATTGTTTTGTTCTAGGGTTTCAACGTGGAATACTTCCCACAAAGTCATGGAAACATGCCTTTGGAACTCAGGCAGGAGAGGTGACACAAAGTCCCTGGGTGGGGGGGAGGGTTGAGGCTGTTCCTGGGGTAGGGTGAAATCTGATCATGGGCAGCTGTTGTTTGGGGCCTCAGGGCAGGTGGAGCACACATCTTGCCTGGGAACTCTCCTCCCAGCAGGGTATCCCTGGGGATTTCTGAGGAGCAGCTCCCCTGAACTAACAGGTCCCTCAGGAAGCAGACATGGTTGGTAGCTGTTCCCCCACCACACAAAGCCTTTGCAGGATCCCCCCACACACACTTACTATGGCTAATGTGTTATTCTGTGCCTTGGAGTCAGCCTTCCTCAGCCCTGGATTCTGCTGGTCCTTATAGGATGCTTTACGCTGACGCTAGCCTGGGCCCACTGTCTCTGCTGCACAGGAGCTCTGTGTGCATGCTAAAGCCTTACGGACACTCAGGAGCCTGGCAGAGAACATTTGGTTACAGAATGGTGGCAGGGGCTTCTCACCTAGACCTTACAGACTTCCGTGGATTAATTTTTAGGTGTTCATTTTAATTTATTATATTTTCCTGAACTTTTCATGGACATGGGACTTGTATTTTGACATTTTGGTGTGTGAGACTCTGTCCCTGGAACCATCCTTGAGCTATGGTGTCACATAACCCCCTTCTTTTTGCAAGGGCTCTCTGGGGGAGGACTCAACCCCTCAAGAAAACAGGAGTGGATAGGCCCATTTGGCTTCTTTGCTGAATGTGCCTGGGTGCGTCTACCTCTCAGGGGCCTCTCCGGGGCCTCTCATCAAGCAGCCATGACTCCGGCAGCAGGCGACATAGTGCATGCAGGTGTGAGCTAACCCTTCTGTAAGCTGCAGGTCGCCCTGGAACCCAAAGGTGACAACTTCTCCTAGGCATCGCTTGCCTGGCAGGAACTGTTTGTCACTTCTCCATTTGCTGTCCCGACCTTGCCCCCACCACAGAGCTTATAATTTCAGAGTGATTAATAAGCTCTCAAATCTGCAGATAGCACGTGCCATGACACGCACAGAGATATAGTCAGAGTCTGAAGTTACGCTGCCCGGCACAGCTAGCAAACAGGTCACTGATTCCCAGGTTCCTCAAATAGAAACCAGAGATGTGCTGGCAGCTCATGTGCCTTTGACTTTGCCTCCTGACCCATCCTAGTTGCAAACCTTTTTGCTCCACTGCCCAAAGCCATTATAATCCAGACACTCCCTAGTCTATGCTCTCTGTACCTGAACTTTGTCTGGTTAGGACAGCCTGCCTGGCTGATGCAGGTCCCATGTTAACTCTCCTGCCTCCTGCAACACAGGTGACATCTCATCTTCTCTCAGCATCAGAGCCTTCCTTGCTGCTGGCCTTGGGCCAGTGTGAGCTCATCAGCATCGTGTCTCCCCTTCCCGCCATGCCCATCAGGCCCCTCCCAACCCAGCCTTCATCTCCCAGGACTCAGACTCCTCTGCATCCTTCGGGTACCCTTGCTTCCTCTCACTTTCTGCCTTTGCCTCTTTCCTCTCTTAGGATTTTTGCTGTTTGGCTGAGTCACTATGTTCATGTCTCAGAGTCTGTATCACTGTCAGAGTGGATGCCCTCCCAGTGCTGGTGCTGTCCTGAGAGGGGACAGTCCCTAGAGCCAGCATCAACCCACAAGTGATGTCTGCCCAGAGCTGATACCAACCCCAGGTGATGTCTTCTCAGAGCCTTTGACATCCTCAGAGGTGATGTCATCCTGCAGCCTATGTCACCCCTAGAGCTGGTGTCCCATCTGGAGATGATGTACGCTACTCCCCCACATAGGTCATGTCTGGGAATGTCAGTTCACAAAGGGATAGACAATTAGATTGAGCCATGTGAATATGTGCTGATAGACTTAGAAAGACTATAGCTTGTCAACCTATTGTCATTGGTCTTCAGATGAACTGGCATATTCATGTCAATGTCCCCCTCTTGCTTCTGTGTGTTGATCTGAACTCCACCTTAGTCTGTACAGTGAGGATATGTGCACAATTACTGTGATCCACTGCTGTCCTCAAGTAAAACAGGTTCCGAGGGAGGGACGGGTTGTGTTCTGTCCTGTGGTGGAAAAGAGTGGGAGGTTCTGGACACAGAGGAGGGCTTCAATTCAGAACTTGGTGTGAAGCTGGCTTTGGGATTCAGATCTGAGGCTTCTTCTGTGGGTCCGGGTTTTGCTCATTTCCTACACTTAGGGGAAGATTTCCTCTACCCCGGGCCTCTTTTCTACCTGCTGCCCAGAGGCAATTACTGACAGACATTCTTGCTGTCAAGTGTTGGGATTTGGGAAATAAAGTGTTGTATTGCTCAGCTCCAAAATCCAGACTTCATCCTGCCCAGTCTCCTCCCCATGGAGAAGACTGTGCTCCCACCCAAGCAATCCAGCCCTGAAGACTTATAGGAAGCTGCCAATCAGTCCAGTTGGCCCATGCTGGGGATTTAGAGACAACCTTGCAATCTCTGTCCCTTTCACGCAGTGAATGGAGCTTGCAGGTTCTCCAGTGGAATGGTGGTCATTGTAATGGCTAACATTAGATGTCACCTTGATGGAATCACGTGGGGAGAAATCTCCAGGAGCTCCTAGGTAGAGCCTTTTGGGGTGGGTTTTTATTACAACTGGCGAAGCAGGAACACTTGGAATGTAGGTAACAGCATTTCTTGGTTGGGGTCTTGGGCTACATATAAAAGACAAAGGGAACTAAGCATCCACATTCATACCTCTTTGCTTCCTGGCTGGGTATGCAATGTGATGGTTTTGCCTCAAGGTCCTGTTGCCATGACATCCCCACCAAGAGGGAAGGCTCCCTTGAACATAAACCAAAACAAACCCTTCCTTAAGTTGCTGACATCATGGTATTTTATCACAGACACAGAAAAAGTTAACAGTGGGCAACCATGCCCAAGGAAGACTGAGAGGCCTGGTGTGACCCATGGCTGCAACACTGTATCCATATCGTTAACATTGTATTCATATTGTCAACAATGTATTCATATCATCAATGATGTATTCATATTGTCCACAATGTATTCATATCATCAACATTGTATTCCTATCTTCAACACTGTATTCCTATCCTCAACATTGTATTCCTGTCATCAACATGGCTACCTGGCTCCATGAGGCAGCTGCAAGAGGACATCAGGAAAATCTCAACCTTAGGATTTTGGAGAAAGAGAAATAGCAAAAGAAGATTACATTTTACTATGTGTTGACAGTGTGTATGGGGATAAGTGAGTGAGCAGAAGTAGGGAAATTTCTTCTGATAGTTATCCCAGGTGTTAGATAAAAATCCTGACACAACATGTATGTATGTATGTATGTATGTATGTATGTATGAATACATGCCTCGTGTACGTATGTATGTATGCACACACACATTTACTTATGATAGGTCTCTCTTGCCAGGTTTTATAAGCATGAAGGACTGCATACTATTCCAGCTCTCCCTTCCAGATGCTGAACTGTCTGAGACGATCCTGTGATCAAACACTGTACTTCAAAAATCAGCACATTATTCTTTGAAGCTCAGGCCCATGGTCTTCCAACAAAATTAATTGGAATAACAGCACCAAAGAGGACTAAAAGTGAAAAAAAATCCCAGTGGTAAGTGTTAATGTGATAATTACGCTTCCTAATTAGGAATGCCTAAGGACCAGAGCTTCAGTTACTCCTTCCAAAGACAGAAAGACGGGAGGACTTTGAGGGGTGGTGTTCTTGTTACTCAGGTCACCTGCGGGGACAAGTGTCTGACGCGCTGAGAGGCCTTATCTCGCTCTAGCATTCTTGTTACTCAGACCGTGGGTGGGAGTATACCTGGCACACTAGGAGTTACTAGCTCACAGTTGGCCTTGGCTAAGCCATAGTTGTGTCGACTTAACACAACCCAGGTTCACCCGACAACCGGGTCTTAATGGGGGGGCTGTCTATGTAAAATATTGGCTCATGTGCATGTGTGAGAATTCTCTCCATTGTCTTCATTGATGTAGGAAGACCCAATCTGAAAGTGGAGGGCGCCATTCACTGATTTAGGGAACTGGGCTGTATAAGCGTACAGAAAGGTAGCTGAACACTAGGCATACATACATGCCTTTCTCTGTTTCCTGAGTGAAGATGTAACATGAACAAGCAGCTTCCTGCTTCTGCCGCCATGTCTCCCCTGTCTATTGCCACATCTTCCCCCAAATGGTGGACTCTATCCATCTGGAACTAAGTGAAAATCAACCTCTTTCCCTTTTCACCAGGGTATTTTATCACAGCAACTGGAACTAAACCAATAGTCTCCTTCGTAGTCCTTGGCCTAGGCAGCAGCCTCTCTGCGCAAACTCTGGGCTGCATGTTAGCATCCTAAGTCACCTACAGATAGAAATGGAAAGTGTGACAGCTTTCGAAGAGAGCCCAGCAAACCTTTTCCACGAGGTGCCATATGGCGATCGCTGTAGTTAGGAGAGAGCCCATAGCTGATGCTTTAGTGACTCCAGTGTTCCACAGCAATGTGAGAACACGTGACTCATGCAGTCCTCGTGTGGACTCCATGAGCTGAGGAGTTCACCGGAAATTTTATTTGCATACCCAGGCAAGGGTCTTACGTGTATGACTATGTGTATGACTAACGCTGAGAACTTCGGAGGTAATCTAAATAGTGTCCATATGTAAACTTCCCCAAGCCTTTCACAGTCCCCTGAGCAAATATACTCACAGACACTGACTGACCATCTGTGGCCATCATTCAGTGGCAAAGATAGCACTGGGGTCCAGGGAATACCTCTGTTACCCGAGTCCGCTAAGACTGTGCATCCTCTGAGTGGTTCTCTCTCCCCACCACTTCTCACTCTTTCATCCTTTTCTCTCTTCCTCCTTCCTTCCCCCTACTTCTCTTTCATCTGTACCTACCTCTAGAGGATGCGCTGATCACTATAAAACCCTGTGCCCTCTTTCTTTCTACAGATATTAGAAGGCCCTTTTAGGGTACAGAGCAGCAGGTTCAATGACTTTGTTTCTAGTACAAATTCCCACATTTGGCAAGAGGACAATCATCAGTATTTACTATGTGCCAGGCTCTAAGATGGGTAGTCTCTGCCGTTAAATCACCAGCGTACACTACTCTCATGGGGCCTTCTGAATCCCAGGTTTCCAAGCAGGGATCAGGGGCAGGGTGCAGGTCAGGTGACACTTTCTTAGTAAGTGATAGAGGTAGAGATTCAAGTCCTTTTCTTGTAATGGGGTAGCCTTGCAGGGTGTACTGCTGCTGGGGATGAGCCACACATCCCTGTGGACCTCAGCAGTTGCTATAAGAGAAATTACAAATTGATAGAATGCCTTTGAAGTTTTAGATTTCAGAGCTCGTTTAGAATTAGAATCAATGTGCTGAGAAAGTTTTAACACACATACATACACACATGTACATGAACACATGTATGCACACACAAACACACATGTGCACACAACACGTACATCCTGGCATGATAACTTTCCCAAGAGCCAAAGAGTAGGATGATAAAACAAAAACAAAATGCAAAAATCCTCTTACACAATGGTTATTTTATTGAGACAGGACTAGGGCTAATTCTGTGGATACTTAGACTAATCAGTGCAAGAATGTTGCTGTCCCTGTGTCCTGGCTCCCATAAAAATGGATAGAGAATGATGAAATCGACCAAAATGGCTGAGAAGGAGGCTTAGTGCTTGGCAAGATACCATGAGTGACCTGTCATAGGCGCTAACAGGGATTCTAAGGGTGGTCCCTTCCGGCAGGGGATATGGGATGACTGTCAAGGCGTGCCTGTCTGTACTGTGCTTCATGGTTTAGTACATGGCCTCATTTTGCCTTGCAGCAAACCCTGTATCACTGTATTTCACAGATAAGGAAACTGAGGTCTGGGAGAGTGGTAAGCTTGTCTCTCTTCCTGTATCCCAGATTAAATTTTAGGCCCAGAATTTGAGCCTATGCGTCTGAACAGAGACTTTTGTTGTTGCTGCTGCTGTTAATTTTTTACTCAGTCAGATTTGGTCTCTATAAAATGCCATCAGTGTGAAATAAATGTAGCACCAGATGCCTAGACTGAGTGAGGAAGGCGAATTGGGGTGACTGGGTAGAGTAATTCATGGCGGCCTTGCTCCGTATATTGTGCAAATAAGGTTTCAGCAGGGTGGCTGTGGATGAATCAGGTTACACTCACCAACCCAGTGAGTGGCCCTCTGGAGGCTGGACCTTCCTTGAGAAAGGTGGGTGACTTGTTCTTACCCAGAGTCTAGATAATATTCAAATGACGTATCTGTCCATACCATCCACCCCCCACCATGATTGTGTCTCACCCTGCAGTGTGGCTCCAGACTTCTGGAGCTGTGTGGCCTGGGAACAGACATTGCCTATGAAGTCCAGGGTCACAGCTGACGTTTTCCAAGAAGAGAGATGACCTGGGCCTTTCCATAGGAAGTCATGAGGAAACTAAGAACACAGCAATGCTCTCTTCTGTGGGTCTCTAAGCCACAGCTGTCTCCTTGCCCCCTGGCCCTCTGGAGGACACTAACTAGGATAGCAGGTGTGGGACTGAGGACAGCTGGAACTGTTGTGAGCTTCATCACTGCCATACTGCTGGGCCAAATCTGTTCCTAGATGTTCGCACCTCCCTGTTCCCTCACTTGGCGGCAGGTATTCACAGCTCTGCAGGCCCCCTCTCTAGAGCAGCACAGAGCGCCAGCTATCTCCATCAGCTCTGTGATAAGGTGGGCCAGAAAGGAGGAGAAACAGCAGATGTCCAAGACAAGCCACATGATATACCCAGGTGCTATCCTCTTTGGTCTCTCACCAGTGATGCTCAGTACTCGCTTATGGGAGCCCAAATACTCCCAACTTTAAATGTCTTTGGGCACAGAACTATCACATCCTTCTGAGTCTCATTCCTCAGGGACATTGTAAGCCAGCACACTGATGTGTGCCCACCACACTACCTGGATTCTCCGTGCTAGCAAGTGTCAGTGTTAACGGATCCACTAAAGTCTCAAGGTGAAGAGACGGAATGCAGATGTTCCCAGTTGTGGGAGGAGTTGGAGACACTGCTGTAAGAGTCTACTGATGTTCTATGAGTCTCTCAGGCACAGCAGATCTCTCTTCCACTGTCCATGGAAGCAGTTTTGAGGCCCCAGCAGAGCACTGTGACCGTCTCGCCTGGAGTGCTCTTTGCTGATTCTTTCCAGGTTGGGTTTTATCTAGAGCAGCAGCTCTCGACTTGTGGGTCGCAACCCCTTTGGGGATGAAAGACCCTCTCACAGGGGCACACCTATCAGATATTTACATTATGATTCGCAACAGTAGCAAAATTACAGTTGCAAAGCAGCAATGAAAAAAATGTTATGGTTACGGGGATCACTACAACATGGGGAACTGTATTAAAGGATAGCAGTGTTAGGGAGGTTGTGAACCCCTTATCTCTTGTGTCCCCGAACCAGAACTTGACTGCCTCTGCACCAAGGTGGGGAGGCCAACCTTATGCACTCACGTATCATTTCTGCCCAGGTGTTAAAATAGAATCAAGGACAGATGGAGGAACAAAGAAAGAGGCTGGGAAGTCAGATGGGTACAGCGATGGTCAGGAAGATGATGTGCACCAAGACAGAAAGAGAATGGATACTCATCTCATTCTCATTATCCTGTGAACTATGCTATACTCACATTGTGGCCACTGAACTGCTGCTATTTGGGGAGTCGTGGGGAGTCTCTTGGGCGATACTCCAGAGAAATAGAATGGGTAGGATGTGTGTATAGACTTGTCGTTTATCCTTGCTTTGGGAGGTTCAGCTTGGGCTTTTGGACTTGAGCTGGTGTGAAGTGTGCACCGATACCGCTGCTTGGCGCTCCCTTTTCTTCTCTTCACACAGCCTGAACTGCCAGCCTCTTCACAGCCATCAGTTTGTGATTTTTTCTCAGCCGTGGGCTGAGGTGAGTGTTTTGATTAGGGCAGGAGAGGCTAAGACACAATGGTCAGTAGGTCAGGCGTGTGCCACGCAGTTTCAGTTTAGGGTATTTTCAACCTAACAAAGCTTGATTGGGTTGAAAAGCTGCGTGTCTGGGAAGTGACCTATTCTAGAAACTGGTTTGTGCCAGTATGCAGATGGACACATCCACCGTGCTCAGAGTGGCCTGGCAGAAGGGCCAAGGCTGCAGGCTGGGCCAGGTCATCTGCTGTGGAGCCCCTCTTGCTCCAGAGACGGTGACTCTGTTCTGTGAAAGCCTTCCACTGTGCCTTGATTTGCATATGGAATTTGTGTTGGCGTTTCCTCTCCACTGCGAGGTATGGAAAGTGGAAATTCACTTCTTTGTGGTGTCCACACAGCTTCCTCGAGGTGATTAGGGCTATGACATCAGGTCGGAGCCCATGATTGAGTCCTGGGGTGTTATAGGAAAATGGAAAGACACAGAAGGTATGCATAAGCTCTCAGCTCCTCACCATCAACATCACCTTGAGAGTTTGCCATCAAGAAGCCATCACCAGGTGTGACTCTTGACCTTTCACCTCCAGAACTATAAGTCAAATCTCTCCTTTTCATAGGCAGGACTACCTAGTCTGTGGTGTCATGTCACTAAGAGCAGAAATGGACTATCTGAAGGAGGTCCCCCACCTTGGGTAGGGTGACCCCCATTCCTTGCTATTTACTCCGTTAGAGTTGCACCCATCTGCATCTGTTACCCTTCTAGTTGCTGGAATCTCAGACAAGAGGCAGCCTAGGGGGATGAGGGGCCCATGTTGGCTCACCGTTTGAGAGGATACAGTCCAGCATAGAGGGGGCTGCATGGTGACACCTGGCTTCGTCTCGGCAGAGGCGTATACAAGGAAGTTCTCACCTCCTAACATCTTGGAGGCACAGGAATCAGAGAGTGGTCAGGAAATATGACCAAGATAAAGATCAGGTCAGTCCCCAGTGACCCGCTTCCCCAATTTGGCAGGTAGCAGGGCTATGTTGGAAGGTTGTGGATCTCGTAGGAGGTGGGGTTTTGCTGGAGAAAATGAGTCATGGGGGCTGAAAGTCCATGAGACTTTGCAACCCCATGACCCTGGAATTCTATGCCAGGGAATGACCAGGTCGTATCACATAAGGAACCTGTCAGTGAAAGACCATATCAGACATGAACCACAGAAGGACCAGAGGCCGGTGCAAATCTGAAACAGGAAGCTGTATACAATTATACATCAGCTGGTGGAGGCAGTCAGCTGTTATTTTTGGTCAAACGTTTTTCTAGATGTTCCTGTAAGGTGTATGTTTTGGGGTGATGTGGGTTTTACTCTTTTGTTTTGGTATATATGCATGCGGTGTGTCTGCATGTCTATATCCATGTTCACATGCGTGTGTTCATGTGTGTATGCATGCAAATAGAGACTACATGCTGACATCAGGGGTTTTCCTCCATCCCTCCATCTTTCATCACCCAGCTGAACTCAGAGCTGGCCCATTTTGCTAGTCTTAGCTCCCTGGCTTGCTACGGGATCCCCTGTTTCTCCTTTCCGAACACTGCCATTCTAGGTGAACCTCCCTCCTGACATTCACCTTGGTTTTGGGAATCAGAACTTCTAGTCCTCACATTTTTAGAGCAGACACTTTACTCCTTGTGGGGTCTCCCAGCCCTTCCTGTGGTTTGAATGTGAAAGGTCCCTGGAGGCTCATGTGCTTCAAGACGCTGGAGGCTGCAGGGGGTGTGCGACAGAGCTGCAGAGGACTAAGAGGCAGGGAAGGGTATAACCAACAAGCCAACGGGGGCATGGAGACAATGTATGTGGGTACCCTCCAGGTCAAGGACTGCAGTTACCCAAAGAAACCTGCTTTTCAGCCTCCCATGATCTCTCAAGGCAGCAGGCACCCTTTTGTAGAGATCCCTAACCCAAGTCCTCCCTGTGGAGATAGGGCTGTGTCCCTTTCTCCTCAGTGCTCACTGCCTACAGGTTCCCGTTCTTTTTCTATGCATGTGGGTGGCTGTGCAGCATCCTTCCTGCTCGTCACTGGCTGCACTTCCTTCCAGAACCATCTCTCTCGCACACAGTAAACTAGACCCTTCTCTCTGAAGAATGGCAGTGCCCTGCCATGGTGCCAACCAGTGATTCCTCCAGCAGAGGGAGAGGTGCTTAGGTCCTGCATCCAAGCAGCCCTCCCAAGGACTCGAGGACTGCGGGAGACTTCCTGGCGACTACAGTCCTGACCCTTTGATCCCCTCAGAGCTTTGAGCTGTACTGAGCCTCAGAGTGAATTGTAGCCCACCCCTGACTGTAACCGGCCCCTCTGAGGGGGGCGGCTCTGAGAGAGTGGCCACACTGAGCTTGCATTTGTCATTGTCAGCACGAGAGGGGATGCTGCATTCTTCAAGTGGCTTGGCTTGGAGTCTGGGGCCTGGCAGGGTCCTTCACCCAGAGGCTCTCTGGTGAGAGGTACGCTACTAAGTAATGAGTTATTCATGATTAATTATAACTAATTTGGCCTCTTTCTTCCCCAGGTACTCAATCTAAATATTTACCAAGAATTCTGATCTAAGACTCATTATCCAAATGAATAGTATTTTCTTCTTTTTTTAAAAAAAAATAATGAGATTGTTTTCATCCCAAATCAGTGATTATTTGGAGTCGGATCAGGAAGTGATTCTGATGCAGGGACAGCAGGTGAAGGGCAGGTGAATTGCTGGTCAGCAATAGAGGGCAGCACTCGGTCTTTGTGGAGTTTACCTGAGCCTCCGAGCACAGTGGTCTCTTGTGCCACGCCCACCAGCCTCAGTGGCAGCCTCTGACGGTCTTCAGGATGTGAACCAGAGTGCAGAGTGCAGAGAAGCATGCTCCCATGTGGGACAGAGCTCCTCTGTGCACTGGGGGAATGTCCAAGCGCTGGGCCTCAGTACTGGGAGGCTTTCTGGGGCTGATTTCTGGACAGAATGCCAGATCTGAGGTGCTTTGCTGGGGGCACACTAATAAGCTCAGGTGTGGAGTCAAATCCTCCTTTGAGGAAGCTGGGCTCTAGGGAGGCATTATGTTTTAAGTCAGGTGCAGCGACTCCTCCCCCTCTGCCAGGAGTGTCCCTGGCACGCATTTGTAGCACTGTTTGGCTAAGAGGAGCTGGCTTGATTTGGTTCTGGGGGTGCATGAGGCAGCTGCCCTGAAGGCCAGAGAAGACAGACATCCACTTGCATTGCTTTTATTCTAATGCTGACAGGGACACACTGCGGTGCCTTCGCTATACCAGGAGGCCAGGAGGCGGTGGTGGGGCAGCACGTGAGGGCGGCAGATCAGGAGTCAGGGATGGAGAAAAGGCCAGGGTCCTTTAGAACATTGTTAGGATGCTCTCTGCTTAATCCTGGGACTGGGCTATCTCCTCCCAGAGCAGCCCTGCCTGCTCTCTAGTTGGATATGGAAGAAACACTCTATCCTACCACCTGATATCTAGAGCTGAGCCACCACTGCCTCACAGCCCCCCACAATCCCACCCGTGGCTGATGCTTGTCTGCGGAGCCAGTTCTTTTGATTCATTGTATCTATCTATCTATCTATCTATCTATCTATCTATCTATCTATCTATCATCTATCTGTCTATCAATCATTATCTATCTATCATCTGTTTATCTCTATCATCTGTCTATCATTGTCTATCTATCATCTATCTATCTATCTATCTATCTATCTATCTATCTATCTATCTATCTATCTATCTATCATCTATCATTATATATCTATCTGTCTATCATCTGTCTATCTCTACATCTGTCTGTCTATCATTGTCTTCTATCATCTATCTATCTATCTATCTATCTATCTATCTATCTATCTATCTATCTATCAATCATCTTCATGGAAATGTGTGTATATGCCTGCATGAACATATGTACACCATATGCACATACCAGAAGAGGACAGCAGATCCTCTGGGACTGGATTCACAGATGGTTGTCAGCCATTGTGTGGGTGCTAGGGACTAAATATGGGTCCTTTGGAAGAACAGTAAGCACTCTTACCTTCTGTGGCATCTCTCCAGTGCCTAGGCCTGTTCTTTTTTTGTGTAGATTCCCTAACACTCACCTGCAGAGGTGAGCAGATTTCTGGCTTAAAGTCCAAGAAACTGTACAACTAACAACCACCCCTGGGACTCTGAAACTTTATTTTTAATTACTGAAAATATGGAAAGCTCCTGTTCAACATCCGCCTGTTGATGGGCTCCAAGACTACCCAGTGCTTCCTAGCCACGGTGGTCCTTACACAGAACATGGCAAGTTCTAGAGATATACTTGGTTTTCAGGACCTGGAAATGCCACTGTCCTTTGGTGGGGCAGGAGCCTGGAGCCCAGTTAGAAGAGCCACAGTACCAGGACAGTGTCACAACCAAGATCTGTCTGGGAAAGCACCAGTGAGGAGCCACGCTGACTCTGGCCACAGGGGAACATTGTTCATAGCATACAGTGACCTTAAGGAGTGAGCAACAAGGAGTGGACTGATGGGAAAATGACTGCATAAGGACGGGAAACCACTCTCTTCTGGAGCATTGTCTTGCTAACGCTTATTCTGAAGCAGACCATGGAAGAGGTCCCCAGAAAAGAGACATGGGACTGGAGCCATCTGCATGAATCTCTGGACAGATGCATGCTCCAGATAAATTGGAATGAACTGCATTAAGCATGTTGTTATTAGAAATAAATGGTTTAGTTCAATGTCACACATTCTGTGGACTCAGCCTTGGCATGGGAACCATGCTCGTGGAGGAGGGTCCACTGCCAACACACGTTATCACATGCTGCATATTGATTCCCACAGGAGCTGATTTTGCTCTGAACTGAATGTCTTGCTCCTGTCCCAGCCCCTGTCCTGCAGAAACCTTGCAGCCTGTGTTTCTCTCTTCTTGCTGCCTCCACTGTTCTCCCTAAGTCTGTGGTCGTGCTCCCCAGGTCTGTGGTCATGCTCCCCAGGTCTGTGGTGGTGCTCCCCAGGTCTGTGGTCTGTGGTGGTGCTCCCCAGGTCTGTGGTGGTGCTTTCTCTGTATGCGGATTGGCTCTCTGTGCATTAATCACTCACAATGGGTCCCTAGATGCTGCAGGATAGCAGGAGATCTCCCCAGCAGTGGACCTGGGGGATGAGCAAGAGAAAGTTTGATCCCTGCTAGCCAGGCCCATGCACTGAGGCCCAGAGGCTTTAGATTGGCTGAGAATACTGTGGGACTCCGAGTTGAGGGGGTCTGTTGAGGTGGATTCAGAGGAGCAGTTCCCCCGACGTGAGGAAGGGTGAGGTGCTGCTAGACTATGTGTGTCTGTTTGCAGTTTCCCTTTGCGAGCGAAGTCTGGCAGAGGACAGGTCTGCTCGGTTTGATAGGCAGGACCTGGCATGGCTCTCAGATAAATACAGCCTTGTTCTGTTTTGAGGTCTTTCTTTTATATCCTACTTATTAAACATAAGAACTCAGTATTTACTCCAACTCTCCTAGGGTGTACTCCGGGAAGGCCACAGTCATTCTTTCAGGAAATCAGATGTCACCATGTGGGCCACTGAGTCACAGGCCCAGTGGCTCCAGATTCAGTGCTTTGTGTCCACTCTCTTGGTTTTTGGTCTCTCACATGGGAGTTTAGCAGACACCAGAGACTTCTCAACAAGGGCAGAGTGACCAGCCAGGTCTCTGGAAGCTCTGATATCTGAACGTCCTTTTCATGAAGGAATGTGGGAGAGACTTCATCAAACTGAAGCCTGAGCAGACCTAGATGTGTTTGTTCAAGTCACACTGTGGAGAGTCACAGCCATACTTGGGATGGGGTGATAAAGAAGACCCTTTCCCGTGTAGAGAGGGGATGGCCCTGGGTGGTCCTCCTTCTCCTCCTCCTCCCTCTGAAGGTCTGGTTTTGGTGAATGTGTGTGTGTGTGCCCATGGCCACAGAGAGGGTCTGGGGCTTTGTTTCCGGGTGTGAAGAGAGAACTCAGACTGGATGAGTCGTGAGTGCTTCCTTGGCAACTGTATAGACAACAGTCCCATGCTTATGATTTATTCTCTTTTTGAAAAATGAGCACTGGTAACTAGGTGGGCTGGTGTGCCTGGAATCCTTCCATCTGCGAGGCTGAAGCAGGAGGAATTGCTGCAAGTTCAAGGTCAGCCCTGTGCCAGAGAGTGAGACCCTGTTTCAAAATAAATAAATACTCTTTAAAAGCATAAAGATGCTCAGATAAGGGAATACTTGGTTTTAATGGAAGCTGTAGACAGATGGGAAAGGAGTGACCTCTTGGTGAGACCTAGCAGACCCTGCTGCTGGATGTGGATCACATTCTCCTGAATCCTTCTTGTCTAATACACAGTGGTGTAGAAGGTCAGAAAGTACACTGTAACCTGCTCGCTCTGGTCTCCTGCCTACTGCACAGCCATTGCCCTTGCTCTGGCTGATGCGAGAGCAGTCATCTTGCTGGGTGGCCATCCCCAACCTTACCAGTTTGGAGTCCTGTGTTCATCGTGTGCTAGTAGGTGATATCAATAGTCACATAGCCATGCTGCCCTGGTATTCTTAGGGCACTTCCACTGGTTCCCCATGGGAACCCAGAAGACACAGTGTGTTTTGTTGCCATGACCAATGAATGTTCCTACTGGCAGTGTACCTTGTCCCCAAGGGTGGTTCTGCAGGGGCCTTTCCAGCTGCAGGCCACTCAGTGGTGAATGAGAAGACAGGCCTCTCGGTGCCACACTCCAAGCAGACCAGGAGATGCTAGTTTGCTGTTGCTTACCTTGTACCCCTTTGCTCCTCACTAACACAGAGGATGCCTCAGAAACCTGTAACCTGGCAGTGAATCACTGTGTTCTGTGTTCTGAAGGAGGAGAAGGAGGAGGAGGAGGAGGAGGAGGAGGAGGAGGAGGAAAAAGAGAGAGAGAGAGAGAGAGAGAGAGAGAGAGAGAGAGAGGAATCAAGTGCTTTCTCACCAGAGTACAACAGAACCTAGCAGACCTGGAGCCTCCTAAGCTTTAGCCTTTCCTTTTAACCTGATGTAGGATGGTCATCTGTCTATGTGTTACTTTCATTGGTTAATAAAGAAACTTCCTTGGCCTTTTGATAGGCCAGTCCTTAGGTGGGTGGAGTAGACAGAACAGAATTCTGGGAGGAAGAAAGCAGAGTCAGGCAGATGCCATGATTCCCCTTCCCGAGACGGATGCTGGCTAGACTCATGCAGGTAAGCCAAGACCTCATGGTGGCATACAGATTATTAGATATGGGCTAGTCAGGATGTAAGAGTTAGCCAATAAGAGGCTAGAGCTAATGGGCCAGGCAGTGTTTAAATGAATACAGTTTCCGTGTAATTATTTTGGGTGTAAACTAGCCAGGGAGCCAGGATCCCTGTGGGAACTCAGCCCGCTGCTCCTTTTGCAACGTTTACCAGCCATGTGACCTTGAGGAAATGCCAGATCTGCCTAAAGTGGTATGAGTCCACTATCTACAAAGTAGGACCAAGCATGTCCTCCCCCGGTCATTGTACAGACCCATAGACAAGATTTATATAAAGGGATGACTATAGGCCAGATTCACTGCCAAGTTCTTCTGTAATGGTAGTGACTGCTTTAGGAAAGAGCCCCTCCCTTTTATATCGTGTTTCGTACATTATCTAAATTCCTGCTCCCTCTGCACAGCTGACAGCCAGACACGTTCTTAAAGTCAGGCCTCTCTGACAAAGCTTGCTGATGTTTTAAAATTCAACCTTCCTCAAGGAGGCTTGTTAAGAATATTAGGGACACGGACTGGGCTTGAAGAATGCTTGATTCGCCCCCCTCTGGGGAATGGTGAGGGAGCTCTCATCCTCAGGATGACTTCCTGGCAAGTGCATTTTCACACCAAGCAGTGCGCCTCGCCTGGAGCCATCCTGATTTATCAGACAGTCTTGTGCTCACGGATGGAGGGATGGTACTTTTCTCTGCTACATTTCCTTGAGTCAGAAGCAGGTCTCAGCCCATTGCTGATGCTGATGAATAGCCACTCACAGGCCCAATTAAAAATGAAGACAAGCAGAAGCCTTTCGAGATGGAGCCAGGCTGGCTTGGCGCCTCAGCCTCTGAAAGTCAGATGCCTTGCTGGGTCCCAGCACAGCTCATGGCCTGAGCATTTCCTATAGGAGATGTTCCCTGCAGGGAACGAGCAAGTCTCTCTCCTGACAGGGACTCTGCAGCGACCTTCCAGCTCATGAAACCTGAAATGAACCTCAGCCATCTCCTTCCAGGTTTCAGGTTTCCAACTGCCCCTCTGGCACACAAAGGGCTTCTAGTAGAAGGGCGTGATAACTAGTGAATGCCCGACTTGAATTTCCCAATGTGGTACCTCTGTGGTCGGCAGTAATCCTTGCCGTATGCCCGGCAGCTGCTGTGTGTTGGACACATGCCTGGTCACAGGACAGGCTCTGGGGGCAGAGGGCTCCCTTATGCTCCAGCAGCACCCTTAGAAGCAAACGGTGGGGTGAAACCGTCACATGACAGGCAGGTGAGGTGTGGAATAGAGTATTCTGCTTGGTTGGCTAAACGTGCAGAGCTTAAAAGGGAACAGAAGAAGGGCTAGAAAAATCCAAAGGCAGTGGGGCTCCGGTGACTGCAGTGGCAGGTAGAGCCAAGAGGGTTGCACTGAATGGTTCAAGTCTTAGGGGAAGGAAATCCCACCACCTCCAATCTCGCTTTGTGGGTGAAGTCCTCACACAGTCTGTGGGTCTGGCTAGAAATCCAAGAATGTGCCTTATTCACTCAAAGTGGGAGAAGAGATGGAGAGACAAGAGAGAAGTCCAGGGTGACCTGGTTGGACGCTGCATGTTCTGTGGGGAAGACACGGGGCCTGGCTTAAGCATCCGCAGGAACCGGGCTGGTGTGAGGAGGTGGCTCTGTGTGCCCAGTTGCTGGGCAGAAGCTCCTGCCAGCCATGCTCTGGGGGAAATGCCCCATGTTCCTCCTACCCAGTGAGCTCACATCCCATAGATAAAACTCTTCCACCCTCGACTGGGATCAAGGAGCCAATGTGCTTTCTGTAAGGCAGCCGCCGCCCTCAGTTCCTACACACTGCAGTTCTCTGTACCCTTTAATTCTTTTTCTAGAAGGTTGGGCAGAGCTGCAGCCTCAGCTGACGCCAGGGCCAAGGTCATAGGTCGGGTCTGGAAGATTGAGTGCAGGCCACAGGCTAAGTGTTATTGCTCCAAAGCGGGCTTTGCTAGCCTGCATTGGTGATGACTTGGTGACAGAGCCATGGATGCCACCAGCAGTTGTTCCCTGAACGGTCTCTGAGAGAGCCTGCCATTTAGGAGGGTTATGAGGTGATGACGGGAGTTGAGGTTTGATCTTGAGATATTTGCCAGCTGTTTTCCTCAGATGGCTACAAACCCAAGGGCCCGCCTCCACTGGCAGTCGAGGGGCGTGGCTCTTGGACGAGAGACTTACAGGAAGGCCCTGCTGAAAGAATCAATTCTCTAGGACTGGGGCAGAGTCCTGAGGGCCTACTGGGGGCTGTTTGAGAGCTCCTCTCCTGTTCAAAGCTCCTGGCAGAGCACTGTGCTCCCACCCAGGGGAACCCAGTCACCACTTAAGGCAAAATCTCCTGAGACCTTCTATTTCCTCATTTATTTTTTGATCTAAAAAAAAATGAGGTGGGAAACTGGTTCATGGTGTAGCTGGCAGAAAATATGTTATCTGTCACGTTCAGCTAGGCCGCCCTCCCGTTACTTAGGTTACAAGATTCTATCTCCTAAATAAGGTCAGTCCTGCGGGGGAGATTGCATAGGCCGTGCAGGTCTGCAGAGTGAGGCGCATAGAAACCCACCCGGGCACTATCGCTGGGCAGGAGGCTGATGAGTCACCTCGATAGAAACACAATTGCTCACTGGAACTCCCACAAATGGAGTTTGGAAAACAGATTAACTGCCTGGGTCACCGTCTGGGGCAGAGGCAGGAGCCTGCTCAGCTGCTTCCCTGGGGCTTCCCACTCTGCTCTGCTCCTGGGGGTGGAGTTGTAGTCTATCTTCGGGAGAGGACTCTGGTTTTGACAGGCTCTGCAGTGGGTCTGAAGGTTAATGGTAGCTCCTTTCCTTCAAATGCAGAGCCTCCTCTCTCCAAGTTCAGGGTCAAAATAGCAGCCATGAAGCCAGGTGGATCCGCTCCAACAGCATGGTCCTAAAGCCTTCTGGTGCAGGAGTTGAGGGCTGTGCTCTCCCCTCTGGCTCTGCCAGCTGGGTAGACAGGCACACGGGCCCTTGAGTCTGTATTTAGTATCTAAGCGTTCAGGGACTCCCTTGGAGACCATCTCAGTCATAACCCTTGCTTTTTCTCCTAGTGGTTGAGTTTCTATGTTGGAGACAGGCAGGACTTCACCCAGGCCCCCAAAGTCAAGCTGTTCCCCTTGGGAACACGATGCTCTTCTGCAGTTGAACCCCATTCAGTGGTACTGGTTTGTATGTGGGCTTTCCTGAGTGTTCTTTTTCGCTTGCTTTAAAAACAGTATAGATTCCTCTAAAAAATTTATTCTTTTAAGGAGGAAGTCTTCTCTGGACCACCACATCCTAGGCTTCCTGCTATACTCAAGTCCCACGCCTGCTTTCTACCCCTCAGAGGTCAGCAGAGTTTGTTCGGGCATCTTCCGCAATCCAGGCTCTGTGCTGGAGCCACCTGCTGGCTGCTTGCCACTGCCCACAGGGTTATCTAGAGACTCTGAGAGCTATGTCTAACCAAAGAGGATTCCACAGTAGAGTAGGCCCATCTCGTGACTCAAACCCCAGCTTTGCCACCAACCAAGTTCTGACTCTGTGTGGGTTACCTAATTTAGTTCAGGATCCCTTCTCTGTTACAAAGGAGACCCCAACATCTACCTGCTGTGTTGTCATGGAAACTTCTCTCCTTATTGCCTGTCAGTCACAGGGCAGGGCTAGAGTCCTTCACTAGCCTTGCCTCCTCTCAATCCCGTGACCTGAGAGACACCCAGGGACATCACATCTTCCGTGTTCTTGGAAGACCGGGGTGAGCCTGGAGCCCACCATTTCTGCTACTCACCCCCACACACAAAGACCCCCTCACTGGCATTCCGCCTCAGCAGCAGCCTCCAGGCTTCTCATCTGGCTCTGAAATGGAACTGGAGTGCACGGTGAGTAACAATGTGTCTGATTCTAGTTCCTGGGCATTCAGAGACAGAATGCCTCATAAAGGAGAAGAACGTGTCTCCTTGCTATTGTAGCAAGTACTTATAAAACGCAAACCACTACAGCCATATAAAAAGCCAACAGAAAGTGGGTACTTACACGGGGTTAGATTTACACTAACTGCTGTGGCTGTGGTATTTGAGTCTTCAGGGCATTTCACCTCTTCTTTTCATAGATGGGAAATTTGAAGTCTAAAGGGGCGGAGTAGTTTGCATGATATCATATCCAAAATGCCTTCAACTGAACTAAACCTGTTCAACCCAGACCCTTATGGGGTATTGTGGGCTGCCAAACAAATAAATGGAAACAGTCTGCCTTTCATAGGCTTTTATTTTGTTTAATTTTTAAATTTTATTTATTAAATTTTAAATTTTAGTATGAAATAAAGGACAATTGCGTTTTGAGCCCTCCCCCATAGACAATCCTCTCAATGCCACCAATGTAACAAGTCAGTTCTTACCCATTGTTTCAGGGTCTGTCTTTTTTTTTAACATATTGAATTCTTAGTTCTGTTAGCATTTCTTTCTTTTCTACATTCTCCTTCACACACTTCTTTCTTTTTACAAAAGCTGCTTTGCCCTTCCATCAAGGTAAACTGTTGTCGGTAGGGATTTGGGGCAAGTGTGACGGCTGAATCACTCCCACTGGTGAAACCTCAGCTCTGCCTCCTTTCCCTCTTTATGTCAGCACCACTGCCAAGGCCCACGGCTTAGGTGCTGACTGGCATCATTTAAACAGAGCGGCATCTCTGTGTGGATACGCCACTCTAAGCAGAGGCCACCTAGCACAAGTGGTGACTCCTTGCCCAAGGCTTCCCTCCAAGGATCAGCATCTCAACTGTGGCAGCTTTTGCTTGCGCCAAGGCACAGCCCACAGACCTCAAGGCCTTGGGGAAAGGCCTCCACGTCTACTGAAGGTCTGTGCAGTTCTCACTCCTTCACACTCCCCAGACCTTAGCTCTCCCAGTCAACATGGCTTCCTTCTCTACCTGTCTTCCTGCTCGTCTGTCTTTGCAGATTGTCTCAACATCCTCTGAGATGTGTCACTTGAGAACACACCACTCAGTCCAGATCCTCCCGCCATTGCTTTGACTGCCTCCTTCCAGCAAGGGTCCTGAAGATTTCCTCCCCCACTTTTTTCCTTTTATCCCTTGCCTGTCTGAAGCTTTCATCACACCGAGGGCCCTGGTCTTGCTGCTCTCTACTGAGAGCACTTCAAGGATTGCCACCGCCAGCGAGACCCAGGGTCACCTCTTGACTTACAGAGTTAGGTCTCCTCCCGTTTCTCAGCTCTTCTCGGGCTCTCTCTGATGACTGTGAAGTCTCAAGCTCTGAAGGGCCTGTCCTCAGAGCCTGTCTCCTGGGCATACCCAGCCCTCGCTGTGTCTTGTCACCAGGAATCACCGTGCATACCCAGTCCTCATAGCTGCCCAGCAGCTGAGACATGGAGCCAAATTCCTTGCTTGCTGTGCTCGTCCCTCTCATGACCTTATTCTGATGTCAGTCCTGCAAAGGCAGACTTCATCTTTTTGACCTATGTTCCCATCTGATTTTCGTTTAAAAGCCATAGATGTGTGAGCTACGCATGGGGTCCACCTGGTAGAGGGCCTGTCTAGTGTGTGTGAAGTCTTGGGTTCCAACCCCAGCACCATATGAACCAGGCATGGTAGTGCCTACTTGTCAGCCAAGTGCCTAGGAGGAAGTGATTGGAGGATTAGATCAAAGTCATTCATCTGCATAGTGAGTTAGAGGCCCGCCTGGGGTAGAGCACAGGTTGTACGGGCTGATTTTGTGTGACAACTTGACCCATGCTAGAGTCAACAGAGAGGAAGGCACTGCAGTTGAGAAAATGCCTCTATGAGATCCAGTTAGTGGTAAATGGGGGAGGGCCCAGCTCATGGTGGGTGGTGCTATCTCTGGCTTGGTGGTCCTAGGTTCTATACATGTATATATAAATTATCAGGCTGAGCAAGTCATGTGAAGCAAGCCAGTAAGTAGCTCCCCTCCATGGCCTCTGCATCAGCTCCTGCCTCCAGGTTCCAGACCTGCTTGAGTTCTTGGTTCTAACTTCCTGCAACGAAAGACTATGATCTACAAGTATAAGTCAAATAAACCCTTTCCTTCCCAACTTACTTTTTGGTCAAGGTGTTTCTTTGCAGCATTAGAAACCCTAACTGAGACACGTTGTATCAAAACAACCAAGCTTTACCCAAACAATAGGTACAATCCCTATTGTTTTTTGTGGATATTTGTGCAGTTTTTGGTGGATTTGTACCCTTCTCAATGTCTTGACAGCATCAGGACCCATGTGGAAGCCACTGTGCTCACCTGTATTCCTTGACTAGGCCTGAAGCCCATATGCCCCAAGGGCTACAAACAGGTGTATCCTGAGCCTGGGACTCAGAACTGCTTGTGCAGTGGACCAGAAACTGGGATTCCTCTCTTTCCTGCCACCTCCCTGTCCCTGTGATGTTTTCCTTGTGCCTAGGAAATGGCTCCAGAGCACTCTGTGTGTGTGGCTCCTAGGACAGGCTTTGATTGGCAGCTCACTATGGTCCAGAGCTGATGTGTAGAGGGCTGTGTTTGCAAACTCTGAAATAAGGAGGACTTGAGGAAGCTGCCTCGTCCCCATAACCCGGGCAGTCCAGCTCACTTGGGACATGTCCTGCCAGGTCCTTGAGATGCCAGTGAAGGTAGATGAACTCATCCTGGCTTCTGGCAACTTTGGGGCTCCCCAAACTGAGTTAATGTATATAACTATTTATTTTGGGGACCTGAGGTCTCACTGATTGGGAAATTATCACCAGAAGACTTAGCCATTTTTTTCCGTTTATTTATTTATTAAAGATTTCTGTCTCTTCCCCGCCACTGCCTCCCATTTCCCTCCCCCTCCCCCAATCAAGTCCCCCTCCCTCGTCAGCCCAAAGAGAGATCAGGGTTCCCTGCCCTGTGGGAAGTCCAAGGACCACCCACCTCCATCCAGGTCTAGTAAGTTGAGCATCTAAACTGCCTAGGCTCCCACAAAGCCAGTACGTGCAGTAGGATCAAAAACCCATTGCCATTGTTCTTGAGGTCTCAGTAGTCCTCCTTGTCCACTATGTTCAGTGAGTCCGGTTATATCCCATGCTTTTTCAGACCCAGGCCAGCTGGCCTTGGTGAGTTCCCGATAGAACATCCCCATTGTCTCAGTGTGTGGGTGCACCCCTAGCGGTCCAAAGTTCCTTGCTCGTGCTCTCTCTCGTTATGCTCCTGATTTGGACCTTGAGATTTCTGTCCGGTGCTCCAATGTGGGTCTCAGTCTCTGTCTCCTTTCATTGCCTGATGAAGGTTAATATTCAGGAGGATGCCTATATGTTTTTCTTTGGGTTCACCTTCTTATTTAGCTTCTCTAGGATCACGAATTATAGGCTCAATGTCCTTTATTTATGGCTAGAAACCAAATAT
Source organism: Alexandromys fortis (assembly GCF_014885135.2). Classification (NCBI taxonomy): domain Eukaryota; kingdom Metazoa; phylum Chordata; class Mammalia; order Rodentia; family Cricetidae; genus Alexandromys; species Alexandromys fortis. The sequence continues at coordinate 270,554 of NW_026068190.1, forward strand.
GAGTGAGTACATCCCATGTTCCTCTTTTTGGGTCTGGCTTACCTCACTCAGGATAGTGTTTTCTATTTCCATCCATTTGCATGCAAAATTCAAGAAGTCATTGTTTTTTACTGCTGAGTAGTATATATTCCATACTTTCTTCATCCATTCTTCCATTGAAGGGCATCTAGGTTGTTTCCAGGTTCTGGCTATTACAAACAATGCTAGACTTAGCCGTTTTTGAGTCTCTCACAAAAAAAGTTCATCAAGATCATTAGGAAAATCCTCATCTCACACGGTCATCTCCCTTAATAAACTATTTCCAATTATTGCCCTTCCTCCTCCCCATTCTTTGATGTGTGGGGCACATGGGTAGAAGGTATAGAAAATCCAAAGAAAGAAGAGCAATAAAATTATTGTTCTAACACGTGTTTGGCACTTGAGGGTCAGCAAGCCACACATCACCTGAAGAGAAGCAGGTGAATGTGAATTAAAAGGGATGCTTCGAGAATGCTGTGCTCATACCCAGTGGAGATCATTCAAAATAATGGCAGAAAAACCATGGCTTGAAGGTAGGGGGTAGGTTACTTTCTGAATAAGGGGCGGCTATGTGGGGGTGAGGTATGAACCAAGAAGGGAGGCATAAGAAGCCCGCAGTGTTGTCCTCACTTTTCTGTCTGTTTTGCTTTGTTGTTTGTCTGGGTAGGTGAGGCAGGAAGAAGATGCTGACCACAATAATTTGGGGACCAGGTCTCTTTTCTAAGTTTCACATTTATCTGCCACACTTGGAACCTTCTTAATAGGAGGGACACACACCTAGAGGTCATGTCCCTGGTTCTAGCCTTCAGGAAAAGGAGCTTGGATCCTGAATCCCAGAGAGACCATCATGCCCTGCCACCTGAAGACCTTGCAAAGGGGACCGATTGTTCCATTGTCTATCCCTACATTATTATCTATCCCTCATAAAACAGGCTATTCTCTCGGCACACACCAGCTTGAAGAGATGCAGGCATCAACAGCCCGGGGAGGGGGTGTTCAGTGGGGCCAGCAGAGGCATCTTGCCAAGGGAGAAGCCATGGCAACGGCCCAATGAACAGAACAGCAAAGTCACTGAAGGAGACAAAGGGTCCAGAGTAACCAGCACTTCTGAGAACCATGACTTCTAGAACTCAGTGGAAGAGGGTGCCTGAGCTTCCAGGGCCTCCCTTTACCTCGAGTCCCTGCAGCTTTGTTTCCTACCATCAGCTCTGGCTGCAGCTTTTCCTAGAGGGCCCCACGAGTCTGATGTTCATGTCCTGCTGCAAACTAAATGTCATCGAGATTCAACCTCCCAAATCCTGAAGATTCCTTTGGGAGTCACTGGGGGAGCAAGCATGGAAATTTTATGTCTCTGTTTTGGGGGAACCGCAGTGAGCTTCACCCACAGCCTTCTGGCTGCTCCACTGTGTTTGGCCTCTCTCAATCCGTGTCTTCTATCTCTGCTCCTAGCTGGGTCCCGAACAGATCATCTGCATACAAGCCTTTCTTCAGGGCATGTTCCAGAAAAAAAAAATCACACTGAGCCATAAAGACCATGCAGGGTGGATACATGCATGCTTGCTTACATTGATGAACAAATGAAATGCTTTTGTTCAAAGGACTCCCAGAAAAGGCTATGGCACTGTGTCTACTCTGTCTCCTGGAACACTGGGAGATCATGCACTGTCCTACATGCTGGCTCCCAAGGTGTGGGAAAGAGATTCCTAAAGGTAGATCTAGTTTGTATCGCATCATAACACATATACACATGTACAAACAAGTTCACACACACACAAGGAGACTCATGTACTACCCTACATGTGTGGGAAAAAGATTCTTAAAAGTAGGTCGGTCCACTTCTAGTTTGTATTGTGTCATAACACATACACACATGTACAAACATGTACAACACATACACACACACACACACAGACCAGGGCAATCTGCTTTCAGAAATACTGAAAACTGAAACTTAAAGTTTTGATAAGTATATACCATAACACACATGTCCATGCAGGTACACACACACACTTACACACACACACACACACATACACACACATGCTCACACGCTTGCCCATACACGCCTCCTCATCTATTAATTGATTTTCCCCCAAATTGGCCCCTAGTCCTTTAGTTATGTAACTGGTTTCTTGTTCTCTGAAGTGAGGCTTTGCGTGGACTGACCCGCCAAAACTCACAGCAGACGAGGAAGATCAGGTGTGGGAAGGTGCTGGGTTGGACCGCTCCATGCCTGAGACTGTGGAGGCCTTGGGAGTCCCCGTGAGAGGGCCACGACCTTTAAAGCTCTCTCTGGAGGTAAAGAGGTTTTCGAGCTCGAGAAGTAACAGCTCTTCTTTCCATTGAGCAGGCGAGCTGTGTAATTGTTACAGATGATCCTTTCCCCGCTACGGGACAGCACTGCTGAGCAGATTCTGTGAGCAACCAAATCTAATGAGTCCCACAGATTCAGGCATTAGTGGCCGCATCTTGGATGGTAGCACATGGCTCATCGGTGGGTGAACTGTGTTCTGATATTAATTATGTAATCATGGGTGGAATGTAGGGGAAGCTGTAATCAGACCTCCGTGTCACCGTGATTGTCAGTCTTGAGTGATGATCAGGACACCTGCTGGGCTTCATGGGAGACAGGGTGGGCTGAAGGCGCTGGGGATCCTATGAGCCTATAACCTCAGGGGGAGGTAGTGAGAATGCGGATCCTGCTAATGGACAGGGGGCGGCCCCCAAATCAAATATTTCTGATGGATGACGAATAAGTCAGTCTCTGTCTGTCTCCGCAGTGCTGCAGAGGGGAAAGGGTGGCTTTGAGCAAACAGTGTAGATCTTTGACTGCGTGCTTCATCCCTATGAGCAGCTCCACTGGAAGAGGCAGAGACAGAAAGCAGGTTTTAGGAGCCTATAACCCAGTGGGGACAGACGTGAGGAACAGCTGCTGGGACCTGGCATGGTTTTGTGAGAGCACCATAGTGGAGGTGGCAGACGTGGGCTCTGCAGAGCTGTTCCCCAGTTGTCTTTCAGGCAGACTGCCGGCTTCTGGGTTTGACCGATGGCTCCCTTTCTTGGGCTCTTTGAATTCCTGTTTGTTCCTGAGTGACCTCAGCCAACCTCAGCAGAAGCTTGTGATTTGCTCTCATGGTGCAGGAGAATTGTCTGTATTCTGTCAATCATGTTTTAAATAAACGCTGATTGGCCAGGCAGGAAGTATAGGGAGGGTCAACCAGACAGGAAGTAGAGGCAGGGCGATGAGAACAGGTGTATTCTGGGAAGAAGGAGGCTCCCTCCCCAGTCCTACCCAGACCACTGAAACTGTGACCTACTTGTTGAAAAAGGTACCGAGTCATGTGGATAACATAGATAAGGATAAAATAATTTAATATAAACTACAAGAGTTAACAAGAAGCCTGAGCTAAGGGGCCAATCAATTATAACTAATGCAGACTCTCTGTGTGATTTTCTTTGGGGCTTACCAGTTCTGTGGGAACTGGGCAGGACAGAAACCCCAATGAGCAGCCCCTTATGTTACATTCTCATGTTTAGATGTGGGGCATGCAGCAGAATCTGTGCCAATGGGGATTCCAACCTTCACTTCTCACTGATGTCTGATAGGTCCTGGGCTTGAGGTGCATCCTAGTGGAGGTAATCCTACAAAGGGTGAAGTCTAGGGGAAGGTGTTCAGTGAGGGAGACAGGAAGAGGCTACAGAGACAATGTTCATGTGTGGGTGTATTTGCTAGAAGTGACCGAGGGCCCTATGAGTCCTCCCAAGAGAGATACGGACCAGCACAAAACTCCAGGGAAAAGGAAATGCTTCTATGGGTGGTTTTGCAAGCTTTGTAAGTAGTTGGCATTGCATGGAGTGCGACTTGCATTTTCTGAAAAACTGTAAAAGGCAGATGGTCCAGCTGAGACGGTCAGTGGGGCTGGGTGCAGGCAGGGAGGTCAAGAGCGAAGGGCTTCTGTCTGAACCAGGCAGTGGTAAGTGGAAGTGCATTTAGAAAGTTATCTTGGCTGGATGGTGAGGGACTAAACACATCGGTAATGGCGGAGAGGCCCAGGGGAGCAGTGTGAGTCGGTTGCAGGTTTCAGCCTTGACGACTAGAACACGAGAAGGGACTGATTCATTTGATTTGTGTACATGAATGTAGTGTACAGGGGACATGCAGATAGACCCGGATGACAGGCAATGAACTAACTGGTCTTCAGCATCACTGAACACTACAGGACCCATCTCCAGAGCTGAGCTGTTGACCCAGCAGACGCTGCAGGTGTCCTCAACAGTGCTGTGAGGAACACAGTAGGGCTGGCCAGGGGTGAAGACAAACTTGCAGTAGGTGCTATTTGCAGGGCAGGTGAGGTCTAGCCTGTCACCCCTGCAGGCTTCAGTTGCACCACCCAGGACCTTGGCCCAGGATATCCCCCACCTGGTTACCTTGGTGTTCAACAACCTCACTCCTACTGGAAGGTGAGGTCTGTTAAACACCTCCTATCTCCCATATGCTTGCTCTCTTCCCAGAGCCTCCAGTGTTTGGGCTGCTGAGTTTGGTAACCTCTAATTGCCTTTTCCTCTAAGGATGATTCGTAGTAAAAATATGTCTAGAAATTCTTTACAGTGTTCAGGTAAAGCCTCTGCTTATTATTCATGTGGCCTAGAGTTCCATCCCTTTCACCAGAAAAATTTAAATTTATTATTGCTTTCCTTAAACACACATACACACAAACCTCACCACAGGCTTGTGGTGTATTAGTCAGTGTTTTCTAGAGGAACACAACACACGGAATGAATATATATTATAAAAGGAGTAGCCTTATGATGGCTGTGTGTATGTGAGATGCTGAAAGGCTCCATCACTTCCCAGTCCCTGAAACTGTATGCTTTAGTGGTCACAGTCTGGCACTAAAGGCCTAAAGAGTTCTTGGAGAACCATGGCCTTCAGTGTGTATTAGTATATGGAAGAAGCTGAGTTTTGATGCCAATAAAGAAAGGACAGGGAGCCAGGTGGTGGTAGCACACACCTTTAATCCCAGAACTTGGGAGGCAGAAGCAGGCAGATCTCTGTGAGTTTGGGGCCAGCCTGGTCTACAAGAGCTAGTTCCAGGACAGGCTCCAAAGCTAGAGAAACCCTGTCTCAAAAAAATGGAAAAAAAAGAGAGGCCAGCAGGCACATAGATGTACTCATAATTAATTAATGAAGGTATACAAGCAAGCAGTGTGACATTGTATCTGGGTTACTTGCCAGAAGGTTCCAGTCTCTCTAGGACAGTAGTTCCCAACCTTTATAATGCTGCAACCCTTTAATACAGTTCCTCATGTTGGGGTGACCCCCAACCATAAAATTATTCATTGCTTCTTCATAACTGTAATTTTGCTACTATTATGAATTGTAATGTAAATATCTGATATGCAGTGTCTTAGTTGTTGTTTTTTTATTGCTATGAAGAGACACCATGACCATAGCAACTCTTACAAATAAAGCATTTAATTGAGGTGATGGTTTACAGTTTCAGAAGTTAAGTTCACTATAATCATGATGGGGAGCACGGCAGACAAGGTGTTGGCTGCATCTTAACCAGAAGGCAGCAGGAGTCAACTGTCACACTAAGTGAAGCTTGAGAAAAGAGACCCCAAAGTCTGCCCCCATAGCAACACACTTCCTCCAACAAGGCCACACCTCCTAATAGTGCCACTCCCTTTGGGGGCCATTTTCTTTCAAACCACCACATGTAGGATATCTGATATGTGCCCCCTGTGTGAAAAGGTCATTTGATCTCAAAGGAGTCAAGACACACAGGTTGAAAACCACTGCTTTAGAAGAAAGTTTCTGCCTAACCAGTTAACTCTTCCTGGCAATGCCTCATAGGCTTAATCAAGATTAACCACTAAAGGCAGCGAGGGAGATACCTGCTGTAAAAAAACAAACAAACAAACAAAAACCCCAAACAAACCATAAAGCCAGTCAAACACTATAGGAAGGCCAGCAGAGTAATGTGACACAGAACCCAGTGTCTCTGGTTCCTGATGTCACCAGGATCCAATCAAACCAAGAGGAGGAATCCCTGTGTTTCCAGTATCATCGGTGTCATGGGGACACCTCTATCTTCAGTGTCACTATTCCATGGGGACATCTGTGTTTCCAGTGTCGTCCACATTATAGAGACAGTCCTGTGTCTTGAGTATCAGCTATGACATGGAGACATTCGTGTGCCTTTGGTGTTACTATGTAATGGGATATCCCTGTGTTTCTAGTGCTACTATGTCCGAGAATGTGTTCAGCATATGCAAGGTAGGATTCTCCTAGGCTGGGAATCTCCAAAGCCTTATTCTCTGTGTTGCTTTCTGTGTCCCTTCCACTTTGTAAAACAGACAGAAATGTGGGTGATGCTGCAGATGAAGTTGCACCATCAGGACTCTACAGAGTTCAATGATGGTTGGGTAACAGAGTATCTATGGTCAGAACTGCACCATTAGGACTTCACAGAGCTCACCAAAGGCTGGGTAACGAAGTGTAGCTGTTCAGAATTGCAGCATTAGGACTCCAGTGTTTACCAAAGGCTGGGTAACAAAGTGTCCATGTTCAGATACAAAGGTATCAATAATTTGAACAATGTGGCTTCCATTCTCAGCAGTACTTTCTGAATAACTGAGGCAACTCAATTCATATAGTAGCGGTGGACACTTTCAGAGCCTTTGAAATCTAAAGTGAACTGTCTCTTGGGCCACATCATCCCACAGTGGCCATGTGTGGATGCTGTGAAGGGAGACTGAGATACAGGGGCTAAGAAGTCCATTTAAGGCTACCTGTAAGTCAATGCCCACCTGGGACTTGAACCCAGCTCTCTGGATTGAGTCTGGGGCTTTGCCCAAATCATCAGTCCTTCCTGAATGTTTTGTCTTCCAGCCAGAAGTGAAGATAGAGCTAAGATTATCAAAAGTTGCATATACTGCACGGTAAGTGTCCCTGAGAGTAGCAATCACGGGCAAATGCCTATTTCTAAGATGTGTTCTCGGGCTTCTCTGTTTATGGGACCTCCTCTGTGAGTTCCCAGCAGATGGTATTCATACAGATTCAAATATCACAGCAAACTCTTCCTTCAGATTAATTAGTTTCCATTTATACATCTCACCTCAAAAGCTTTAAAGTTCTTTGATCTTGCAGTTCTGGTCTCCAAAGCCTTCCAATCTCCTGTCTTTTAAGCGCCTTTGTTTTTCTGCAGCATTTCCTAGAACAAAACCTAGAGACTCCAGAAAGGGGGTCCGCCTGCTGCCAGAAGCTCTTCCCCAGCCCCCATGCCATGTTCTCAGAAAAACCACAATGAAACAGAACAGTACCCATTTTTCCTGGGATACCCTGGGCTCAAATTGCTTGGTGATACCACGTAGGCCTGTTTTATAAAGGATGGAAAGCTCTTGTAGTCTAAGGGAACAGAAGGGGATTCTACAAAAGACATAGCACTAGCACTCACCCTGGCCCTGTCTCCTAAGCCAAACTGTTAGGTAAATAGTCTCGTCCGATCCTGTGTATCTACGCAGATGCATTTTCAGAGGTCTGACGTCTGTGTCTTGTCTTCAAGGCTCTGGTATTCCAATGGGAGGGTAGAACGGGGGAAAGGAGTGTTGCTGTTCCTTGTTGTTTTAGGTGCAGCATAATGAGGTTCATGGTGCTTCTGAAGGACAAAGCATGCATTTGAAGGTAGCAGGGAAGGGCTTCACCTTGAGAATGGATAGAATCAGAAGTAGAAGAAGGATGCCAGGGACTTTAGGGTAGAGGAAGGAAAGCCCAAAGTCTGTCGAAGGATGCCAGGTATGTACCCAAGAAGCTCTAAGTATTTGATATGGTTAGGATCAGGGGGACTCAAAGGCTGGGACCTAGGAAAAGACAGGTAAATCATGATCATGCATAATGAATTCTATCAGGACTTACAAGCATCGTGGCTTTTATGAGTCAAGACTTGTATGTACCATGACTTCTGTTAACTTCTGTGACTCCATGTACTATGACTTGATGTGCAATTACCCTCTGTATGCTGTGAATGGCATTGGTTAATAAAGAAGCTGTTTAGGCCTATGACAGGGCAGAATAGAGCTAGGTGGGAAAACTAAACTGAATGCTTGGAGAAGGAAAGCAGAATCAGAGAGAAGCCATGTAGCCACCACAGGAGACAGATGCCAGATCCCAGATGGAACCTTACCAGTAGGCACTTTACTGGTAGGCCACAACCACGTGGTGATACATATATTAATAGAAATGGGTTGATTTAAGATATAAGAGCTAACTAGAAATATGCATAAGCTAGTAGGCCAAGCAACTGTATGGTAAATTTGGGTCTGGGGCAGCTGGGAAATGAAGGAGCAGCCTCTGACTACTATGACTTCTATGGATCATAACTTGTGTGTATCAGTCAGGACTTCCAGATGCCAGAATTTCCATGTGTCATGATCTCCATGCACCATGATTCCCTTGAATTATGCACTATGTTTCCCATGTACAGTGATATCTGTGCAGTTTCACCTCTACACAGCATGGTGTCCATGCTTCATGAGTGCTGTGTTCCATGACTCCACACTTTCATGCACCATAATTTATGCCCTTCATGACTTCCATATACTACAGTTTCTTTACATCCTGACTTCCATGCTTTACAATGTCCATGAATCAGGACTTCTGCTCATCATGACTTATGTGTATTAGGATTTCTGCTTTCATAATTTTAATGCACTATGCACCATATACCACTATATCTGGCTATTTTCATGACTCATGACTTTTGGGGCACCGTTACTTCTGTTCATCATGACTGTTCTTCATGTTGACTTATAATGTATAATATGATTTCTGTGCAATGCACCATGATTGCTAACACCGTGACTTCTGAACATCACAGCTTCTGTGCTTCATGACTTTGTGGACACCATGATTTGTGAACATCATGACTTGTGAACATCATGTCTCCTGTCATCATTATTCCCATTCATTATGACTCTGCTTGTCACAACTGTCGTGTATCATGACAGTCTTTCGTTTTGACTTCAGTGCAGCTAGCCTTCTGTGTATCAAGATTTCTGTGACTCGTTTCTGTTTCATTCATTCCACACATTTCCACTTCATCCAAAGCTGGTGGGTTTTTTGTTATATATGCAAATAAGCTCAGAGAAAAGGTATATCTTTTTTATGACCAGTACTCATTTTTTGTCTTTGTCCCATCTCTTTCTCTTCTATCTCTCTCTCTCTCTTTCTTTCTTTCTTAAAACATTTTTTTCTCATTTTACATAGCAATCCCATTTCCCTTTCCCTCCCCTCCTTCTCCTTCCTTGACCTTCCACCCATCCACCCCCATCCACTCCTCAGAGAGGGCAAGGAGTCCCATGGGGAGTCAGCATAGTCTGGCACATCATTTGAGGCAGGACCAAGACCTTTCCCCTGTATCTAGACCGAGAAAGGTATCTCTCCAAAGAGAATAGGTTCCAAAAAGCCAATTCAAGCACCAGGGATAAATCCTGGTCCCACTGACAGTGGCCCTACAGTTACCCCATTTCCCTTCTCATCTCTGCTCTCTCTAACTCAGTGACAGCTGAGAAAAACTTGTTGACTTAGTTGAGAACATTTCTTCTCTGCATGCAGGCCAAATTTGTCCTGGGAAATCAGATTTTGCCTGCCTGCATCCAAACCCCATATCCTCTCTCTGTGTCTACCACAAGCCATTTGGGATCAGCCCCCAATCTCTTCCTCTGCATTCACACAGACTTTGGGGACTGGACCTTCCTCGGACACCACCACAAAGGTACTTGTCAATCTGCCTCAAGTCCCATTTGAGAATACAATAAATGACATCATTTCAGTGAAATAACCACCAGGGTGACTCCTCTTCTCAGACATTAGTCCTGATGACGGAGTGCTGATGCCATCCGTGCTTTGTCATAACTGCATCAGTGGTACTCATTGCTGAGGATGGGAGCTTCATTGCCTCTGCCTTCACTCAGGGTTCTGCCTGGGTTCAAACTCTGGCTGAGTGGTTTCCTGGCTGCAAGTCCATTGACAATACCTCTCTCTCCCCCCATCTCTCTTTTATTCCCTCCCTTTTTCTACCCCCTTTATTTCCTTCCTTCCCTAACTCTCTTTATCTTTCTTCTTTCCCTCCCCTCTCTCCCTTCTTCTCTGTCTGTCTCTGTCTCTCACCATCCCTCCATCTCTCTCCATATTTCTCTCTCTCCTTCCCTGCTCTCTCTTCATTTCCCTTCATCCTTCTGTCTCTCCTTCCTTCCTTTCCTCAGATCTTTCTCCTTTTCCCTCCCCATCTCTATCACTCCCTCCCTCCCTGATCTCTCTCCATCTCTTTCTCTCTCTCCTTCCGTGATCTCTCTCCATCTCTCTTCTTCCTCTCTGTCCTTCCCTTCTTCCTTTTTCTCCTCTTCCCTCCCCATCTCTTTTCTCCTTTCTCTCTTTTTCACCCCTCCCTCACAGCCTCCCTCTCTCCCTCCCTCTCTCCCTTTCTGCCTCTGTTCCTCCCTCCCTCCATATCTCTCTTCTTCAGATGCTTCATCTGTGGGAATAAAGGCAGTGCTGAGATTTCAGAAAGAATACAAACTAGAAGCTTGGAGGTGGGGCTTAGACGAGAATGGCTTTGAAGGCATTGTTATCAACATGCACACATGTGGTTTCTGCCCTCAAGAAGCTGCAGTCAGGAGGGAAAACCTGAGGCTCAATTGTGATAAATGCCATCCTTGTCCCCCCAGGAAAAGCATGGGTACAGAGAGCTGGGTGAGTTCTACCTGGATGGGCAGGAAAGCCATCCTGTGTGACTCCTCAACTGGGCTTAACAAGGGAGTTGGAGGGGCAGGACCCAGCATTGAGGAGTATTGGATAGCCTAGTGGTTCGTCTTGTCAACTTGACTGTTTTTAGAATCACCATGGAAACCACATTCCTGGGGATGTCTGAGGGAGTTCTGGACTGGGTTAACTGAGGTGGGAATATCTACTTTAAATGTGACCGGTACCATCCTGTGGACTGGGGTGCCAGAAGGAATAAAAAGGAGAAAACAAGTGAGGTGCTAGAGCCACTGCCCCACCGGACCCACCCATCCTCATCCATGGACTGCAGCCACGGCTGTCTCCACTGCCCTGACCTAAGCCTTCCTTACACAGTGAGCCACACCCCAAACCCTTCTCTACTCCTGTTTTTGTCACAGCAACAAGAAGAGAACTAATAGAGGTAGAATTAGCTGCTAACGTCCCCCGTCGCCATCCCATCCACTTACGCTTTCTCTACCCTGTCTGCCTCCACTTCCCCCAACCCACCCAAAGAGGAGAGTGTTCAGGGATGGGAAAGGAGTAATAAAAGAGTCTTTCCTCATAGACCATGGTGTCCCCAGAACATGATGTTGCAACATATCCCAAGGTCATAATAGGATTAGAGGCAAGTGTGTTATGTTAAGTCCACATGGAAACTATATGGGGGTATGCATCTCTACTTGAGAAGTCTATTTCACTACAAGGACACTGAAGAACAGAAATCCAATTTGAGAAGAATGGGTCACAGTCCTTTATTCCCCAGGTGCCTCCCCAAGGTTCATTCAGTGAGGTCACTAGGCAAAAAGGATACCCTATAATCCTTCCCGTCCATCTCCCCTAGCACAGAAATGCCATTTGTGTTTTGAACTTCATCACTTTGCATGCGGTGGCTTGGGCTTTGGGGAAAGGTTTTCCATGGTGTGGCCAAGTGTCTGGGAATGGAGGAGGTTTCTTATTGCCTGGGTACCATGTAGCCATCTGGACCCACTCAGCGTGGCTAATGAAGGGCTCAGCTTATGACCCACTGGCAGGAGAGTTCTAAGACACACCTTGTGACCAAGGACAAGAAATCTGTGTGGGTTGAGGATTATTATTAATCTTGAGGCTACCTACCGCTGCATGGCTGTGAGTTGAGGAAGGTGGGCTGAGTCCCACAGGATAGTGTGTGTTGACAGTCTGCTGGAGATGACAGAGAGTGGCCTGCTGTGGACAAGGCAGGACAATCTGGGCTACTTCAAGCTGCGCTGGAATCGGAGTCACACACATGTGGAAGCACAGTCATCATCAGTCCCTATTGGATGCTAGCTGGGTGTTCAGAAATTTAGTCAGCACTGGGATGAGCTACTTGAAGTTAGTATGATTCATAAAATCAAGACCCAGATTCGCAATATTGCCATATTTCTGACATCTGTTGCAAAGTCAATGGACTCTATGTTTGGGGTTTTCCCACAGATGCCTCTGGGTCTTATTATTTGCTAGAACATCTCAAAAAAAGTATTAAAGAAAAAGTATTATGCTTCTGGTTCTCCTATATCACAAAGGATATAAATAACCAAATAAAGAAACACACCAAGCAAAGCCTAAGAAGTAGACAGAGCTTCCCACTGTTTATGGCCACACCTTCCTCGAAGTCCTTGAATGCATTCTCATCTAGAGGCACCCAGATGTCACTGCTGAGGCCTTTGGCATGAGGTTGCCTTGCCCAGGCCTGACTGGTTAGTCACCAGCTTTGCATCTTGGAGAAGGCACAGAAAATATCATTGACCATTGCCGGTGGGTTCTAGTCTTCTCCCCTGTGAGGAGGGCAGAGGAGCACAGCTGAAGTTCTAAGCCTCTCATCATACACGAGTTTCGTCCATCTGCATACGCCCTACCTGAAGGCCATCCCTACCTAGTCTTTCTCCACTCTGCCATTTCTTGAGCATAAACACCTATCATAAGGAAGGGCTCACAATGGATAATGAAGGATACTCTCATTACCCTAAAATCCCAAGCATGTAGAAGCTCGCTCTCTCTCTCTCTCTTCTCTCTCTCTCTCTCTCTCTCTCTCTCTCTCTCTCTCTCTCTGTGTGTGTGTGTGTATGCAAACCTGCTTTTTACTATACCATGGGATGGCAAGGTCAAAGGAGACAGAGACTGCTGACCCAATTTCTGCCTCAGAACCTTGACCAAATTATGTGTTTGGCTGGAGGCAGCAAATAGAGTTCGGAAAATACCCGAGCCAACTGACAGGGGATTAAAACCACCACCGAGGATAAAAAAGCTCGATGTCTATTTGGCACAATCAAGAAATGGTCATCTCAAAGCTTAGCCCTCACCGCGGGAGGATCAACGGCTTAGGATTCTTTTTCATTTTGATGTGAGGATAGCCACGAGCCAATTTTCCTGGATTAGAATGAAGATGGGCATCAAGGAGAGGCCGCTCAAACACCTCCCGGGAGATTGGAGGAAGATGGCAAGTGCATGCCCAGGCAATTGCAATCTACCACAGCAGCCAGGCTTTCCCTGGATGCTTGGGGAAGACAGCACGAGAATGTCCAGTGCCCAGACGTGTCTGCCTGGCCTTCCCAGGCTTGCATTTCCCTGGTCCTTAGCTGATCTTTGTGCCCGAAGAAGTTACAGAGGCTCAACAGGCTCAATTGGCTATCAGTGAAGTGCTTACCCTGAAGCAAGACACGAGGACCTCTTGATTCGTATAGTTATCTAAAAATAAAAATAGCTATAGTTGACTTCTGGCCTCTCTACCTCAGGCTAGTATGTACATATGTATGTCCCCATATATGTACATTACCACACACATAAACATGTGCACATAAATAACTCCCTCTTTCAAGAATGGTTGACCTCTAAGTGCTCCCAGGTTCCATGTTTCCTGGGACCCTGTTGACTCCAGGATTTGAGACTCCAGACTCTAACTTCCTACCTGCAGTTGGGTCCAGAAGGTCCCTGCAGGAAAGGAATGGAAGAGAAGTGGTCTGCTGTGTGATGGGTGGCGTTTGTGGGAGATGCCTTGTTTACCACAGAGGAGCTTTTTGTGTCTCTTATGCTGTCCTGAGATGGAAGTGGGTTTGTGCAGTGAGGTGCCTATTTCTAAACAGTTTTCAGAGAGGAAAGGGGATTCGAAGGCCTTCTGCCCTCTCCAAAATCTAGTGAGTAAAGTGTGATGCTGACTACACCAGTAGAAATTCATGCGGAGCTGAGCTATGCTGCATCTGCATCTCGGCTGCTGTGTCTCCCGATGGTCAGCCCCTTTGTAGTCAAACACACTTGAAGCTGCTGCTACATGATTCTCACTATATGAGATACCCAGGTACCAGGGTGTTTTCGCACATGAGTACCCACAGGTCTGCAACCTCAAGTGTCTGATGTCATTGAGATACCTTATCTTTTGTTATTCTGACACCCTTTATTTTGTGGGAATCAATCCTAAAAGGGAGAACTGGTCTATCCTGAGCAGGAGAAGGGTTACCTTACAACATAAACATGCTGCCACCTCAGGACTATTTGTAACAACTTTAAAACCCACAGTTCAGAACCCACCTCACTGCTCCCCACATTGGGGAAGCCCACCCAATCTCTCTTTGGAGTGTTTTCTTTACTAACTAGATTTCTGTTTGAACCGTACAAGCTGCTTCTCTGAATATTTTCCTTTAGGAAGGACAAGGACTCAGTGGTCCCGATAACAGAAAAGCTGTGTCTCCAGCTGAAGGCTGAAGTCCCGGTGGGCTCCTGCATGACTCCACAGTTAAAGCAATTCTCTATAGAGCCATCTAACTTGGTATTTCCTAGGGCTCCATCAAATCCGGCTGATCTGGAAGCGCAGACACACAGCAGGAGAGGGTGAGGGGAAGCTCCCATTGTCCAAGCAAGGAAAATAGTTCAGTCAACTTGTACTTTAGGCTGCTTTCCGCTGGTAGAAGATGGAGATATGCTATGTGTGCATGAAGTTATATCGAACCCAGAATAGCTTTTTAGCATTAGATAAACCCCACCATGCAGGCTACAGGAAACAGTTACTGGAGCACAAGTAGGAGATCCCAATCCACCTTGGTCAAGATGCTAACGGAGACACAGCTGCACTGTCTTAGAACAATTATAGGTTTTGGTAAGACAGATTTTTTTTTTGTTAATAAAGCCAAAAATGTCATCAGATTTAGGAAAAAGCAAGTTTCACTTTTTCTCTATTAGCTAAATATGAGACAAAGCATACGTAGGGGGATTTGATTCTAATGGCAAATCCTTTTCTGATAGGACTTTTGTGATACATATTCACTTGCATCTGCTTTTTCTTGGGAGGGGGCAACACGGTGGAGTTGTCAAATGAGCCTTGCCCTCAAGGCAGACAAAATGTGGGGGAGTGTCGTTCAAATGACAGTGCAAGGTGGAGCAATTTCTCCACGAGAAAATTGGAGAAAATGTTCCGTTTCCAGAGGTATATAGATAGATCAGCCCTCGAAATCGAACTCTTAAATAAGCCCAAGGGTCACCATACAGAGAGTCATGGGGGAGGTCACAGTCATAGGAACAAGCTTAGATATGGGTGAAGGAGGCAGGTCCTCCAAGCCTTCAGGTCTGAAGTCGAATGCTAAGTGGTGTGCTGGCCATGTGTCTGCGGTCCCAGCTACTCAAAAGACTAAGATGACAGGGTTGCTTGATATCATGAGTTCCAAGCTGGCATGGGCTAGTGAGGTATAGACTGCCTCTCAAACACAGGCATGCACACACACACACACACACACACACACACACGTATATATATCTATATACACACATACACACACACGTATGTATATCTATACGCACACACACGTACGTATATCTATACGCACACACACGTATGTATATCTATACGCACACACACATACACACACATATGTATATCTATACGCACACACACGTATGTATATCTATACGCACACACAGGCCAAGAGGCACGTGGAAGCTCTATGATCCACATCTAACATGAGTGGAAGGAGGGTAAGTGATGTCTGTCTGTTCAGAGAGCTGCTGAGCTCTGTGAAGGAGCAGGCAGAACAGGTTGCCCAGAATGACCCAGAAGCGACTAGCTGTCCTGTGCAGGGCTCACTCAGATGTCACCCCCCCATGGGTCCATTGTGTGGTGGCCACAGTGAGGAGGGAATATAGGTGTATTCTAGTCACGAGAGCATGGCCGTGAGCTAGACAGACCTGGCCTTGGGCTGCTTCTCTGTAGTCCGTGTTTCCCTGGGGACTTGCAGTTTCTGTAGGCTATGGGAGAATGACTGAGAGGTTCCCACAAGGGGGCTAAGAGAAAACAGGACGGTTCTAAAGGTGCCAGTCCCCTGGCGTAGCCTCCCCGCTTTTCAGGTCTAGGCCCAGCCTGTTTTCCTCTGACTAGATCTTAGGCCTGAATTCAAGGACCTTCCCTCAGGCTCACGTGGTGGTAATGGCTTTATCAGTGCAATATGGTAATGCCCCTCTCAATGCCCCCATCTCTAGTTCTGCCCAGTTTGAGCCCTGATTAATGAGGGTTGTTAATTAGAGTGCTCTTCCCAGCGATGGACATGGCTGGAAGCCAATCTTGGAAGACAGAATCCACCCTCTTGGAACTGATGTAAGAAGCTATATTGATGAGAGAAGCGAGGTTGAGGGTGGAGGCGCCTTTCCCTTCATTTGTCCATACCATCTCGTGACCCCCGCCTCCTTTCCCTCTTGACCTGACACATAAACTCTGACAACCATTTCTACCTCCTACCTATGGCTGTGAAGACTCCTCATGGTACATGGCTTCATAGCAAACTAAAAGGACTTTGTAAAAGGGAGACAGAGAAAATGAGGGGCAATGTAGGGGGAAGAAGATAGAGAGGGAAGGAGGAAGGATGCAAGGGAAGGGAGGAACAAAGACAAGAGATATGGCAGAGGGATCATGGGTGGGAAGAGAGAGCCTCAATGGGAAAGTAAACTGAGTGGGGATTGAAGCCTAGGAAGGAGAGGAGAGACTTAGTGGAGAGGAGACTTATTGAATTTTGGGGGATCTTAAATGGGGGGAACACTTACATAGAGGGAAATAAAGAGAGCGAGGGAACCAGGAAGACCTAAGGATGAGAAGTCCTGGTAAAGGAGACATAGGGGAGGAGACCTGGGGGAACCAAAGCCCACAGGCCCAGTATCATAGGTCTTGAGGACCCTGGGTGCGTTATCTGGAGCGGAGGCTCAGCCTTGGCTGCAGGTGAGGCTCTTGCATACCTGGACATTGTCCAGGTTGTCTCCAACTCAAGGCATCATGACCACGGGGTCAGGTGTCTACAGGGCAACCTGGTGAGGTCAATGCTCTGTCTTGCCTGAACCAGATGGCTGTGCATGGATGCAGGGCCACTCCAGGAGCTGCCTTCTCTGTTGCCTTTAAAGCTGCTTCCTATTTGGTGGCTTTAAGAGGCCCAAAATATTAAAATATAACCTCTTCTAGAGACTGGAACTTTCCACGGATGTGCCATCCCCTGCCCCACGCATTTATCCTATAACTGTCTGCTTGTAGTGGACCGGGGCAGGAGCTGGCAGAAAGTCTTTCCTGATGAGGGCAGGCTGTATGAGACACACTGGCTTTGCCAAGAGTAGGACGAGTGGTCAAGGCCTGGAAAGATGCTCTGGGCTGCCTGGGAGCTGCATGTCTAGCTGATAATGAGCATCTCTGCTAGGTGGGCCAGCCCATGGTGATGATATCCTAAGGCTAGATCTGTGACCTCTCAGCACAGTGGCAGCAGAGGCCTGCCTTTCACAGACGAGGGGTAGCTGCTGTACTCTGGTCTCATTTCTATCGTCTTGGTGCCCAGAGTTCTGATGAAGGTACCAGGGTCACATAGCGGTATCCTGGGCATTAGTAGAAAGAAACTTTGTGGAGCATTGGAGTAACAACGGCACCATGACACCTCTCCCTTTTCTTCGTGCTTGCTTCTGTGCCCCGCAACACTCTGCAGACACACAGAATCTACTGAAAGACTAGTGGGCATCAACACACAATCTTCTGGAGGCCTGGACAGAAAAGCCCCAGGAAGACCTCCACTGCTTCACCACGGCTAGCCTCTGAAGCGCATGGGAAGACTGCTTGTCGGAACTTAACGCCCAAAATGTGTTCAAAGGCAGAGTAGGTCAGGGCCCCACCTTCCCCACCCTTCATTTCTTCTCCCCCTCCCCCTCCCTCTCTCTTCTCTTTACCTTTCCTTTTTCTTTCCTCACCCCTCCCTCTTCCCTTCCCTTCCTCTTCCCCTTTCTCTTTCTCTCCCCTCCTCTCCCTCTTTCTTCCCACATTTCCCCTTCATCCCTTCCTTTCCCCTCCCTCTCAGCTTCTTCGTCAGCCTACCCCCACCGTCTGTCCTTATTTTTAGAGAGGATACGAGCTCCAAAGATCACTTTGAGCTCTTTCATGTGAGATCCTCTCAGCATAGGCCCAGACCCTGCTTCTTGTTTTTGTCTGGCTGGGGTCAGAGACAAGTGAGACACAGGCAGTCACAGGAAGGTTTAGACACTCCCTGCTCTTTGAGGGTCTCCAGACAGGAGGGTCTCCAGTCTCACAGCTGGCTGTTCTGAAGGTGAAATTTCTTTAGTGAGGCCACCCATGTCTTGTCTGTAATGCCACGATGGGCATATGGTGGGGGGACTGGAGTGTCCCTGTTTCTCCTCCTCTCATCCCACTGACCTCTCACTGGCACAGACATCCAGACACCTGCCCTTCTTAGGATGAGGAGAGTGAGGCCAGGTGATGGAGCCCCTGGATTGTGGCATCTGTGTCCCCTTTTGAAAATCTTCTGTCCTGTGTTTGGGTAGAGCTGCCTTCATACCTGAGGGCCCTGTTGAGACAGGTGCTGTGTGGGGCAACAGTGTGGAAGAGGCACAGGGCTCCTTGTTACTGGTCTTTGTTTAACTTTACCCTTTGCTAGTACATGCTGGGGAGCCACCCTACCAGTACACAATGCCTAGGGCTCCGGAACCCCCTATGAATATCTGGAACTACTGTTCTGGGGTCAGGCTTTAGGGGTGAAGAGTGCTGTATATGGACATATATACCCCCTGGACCTTGACGTACTAGATTTTTGTTGTGAGATAATTGTAGATTCTTTGTGCGAGACAGACCCCTGGGCTGGGAGCCTGGAGACCCCAGATGCTAATACTGTGAGTGCCAGGGTTCTGGTGAAGCCAGATTTGACTCCCTGGAGCTTCAACTTCCCTATGTGTCATTGTGGGAGTCCATCATAAATGGACAGCTGGTGCCTGGACTTCTTCTGAGTCCTCTTCACGACAAGGGACAGTTGAAACATCACTGTGTCTCCCCAGCTGGTGGAGGGAGTGGGATAGGGCTGTGCTGGGGGCAGGAATAAGTCGCCACAGAGACCTGGGTTAACCTGGATGTCTCTAGGGCTTGGTATACTCAGCCTATCCTATTAGAGACAAACTTGGCTTCCCTCTGTAGCTTTGGAGCCTGTCCTGGAACTTACTCTGTAGACCAGGCTGGCCTTGAACTCACAGAGATCTGCCTGTTTCTGCTTCCCAAGAGCTGGGATTAAAGGCATGTGCAACCACC
Source organism: Alexandromys fortis (assembly GCF_014885135.2). Taxonomy (NCBI): domain Eukaryota; kingdom Metazoa; phylum Chordata; class Mammalia; order Rodentia; family Cricetidae; genus Alexandromys; species Alexandromys fortis. The sequence continues at coordinate 289,909 of NW_026068190.1, forward strand.
ACCCAGCTTCCTGAAGAATAACTTGCTATGCAATGGACTGACCCACTACAGAGGTTACTGTGAGTCCCAAGACCTTAGAGTTCCTTAGGGCATCAGCAAGGAGATGGGGTCGGCTTTACCATTTGTCCTTGTTTGCTTTTTATCACCATGGTTTCTAAACACCATGACCAAGGAGGAAAGTTTCCAGTCCATCACCAAGGGAAGTTGGGGCAAGAACTCAAGGAAGGCACCTGGAAGCAGAAACCAAGGCAGAGGCCACAGAGGAGTGCTGTTGCTTAGTGGTTTCCTCCCTGTAACTTGCTCAGTTTGCTTTCTTATCAGAACCACCAGCTCAGGGGTAGTACCACCCACAGTTCCCTGGACCCTCTCAGAGTTATCATTAATCAAGAAAATGCCCTACATGCATGCCCTCCAGCCAATCTGATGGAGGAAATTCCTTAATTGAGGTTCCTTCTTCCCAGATAAGTCCAGTTTGTGTCAAGTCGACCAACAGTGCCCAGCCCAGCAATGTAATCCCGCAGAACTGGGATGCCTAGCTCAGGACGGCATTCCCAGTCTCTTGCCTGAGAATCCCCTGCTTTTATTTCTCAACATTGCCTGACTCTACACGATAGTAAAGCCTCTCAAGTGCCATCACATAGGACCGTGCAGGACCACAGACTCTGGCTGGTGTGATCTCAGTGCCTATCGGTTCCTGCTGTGCTGGGATAGAAGCCAGGTCAGGAGCGCGTTAGGATAGTGATCTATGCTCTAACACTGGGCTAGCCCTGCCAGCACTGATCATTCTTACTTATGGGATGGATTCTTGGAACGCCAGAATAGAAATCTCTGCTGGTGTCTTCTCCTAAGATTTCAATCCACTTTGCATGAAACAAAGACCAAAGCCCTGGGATTGGTTCAGGAGGAAAAGCAGAGGCCAGCAGCCTCTAAGATGGAGAGTTCTCAGGAGGCAGAGGGCGCAGGTGTGGGTCCACCCCCGCAGGGAGGGGGTTTGTTCACACACAGAGTTGGCCTGAACCAGCCACCCACTGCTCTTGGCTTTCAAGGGGGAGCAATATGTGCCTGGCATCCAGATGCCCCATGTGAACAGGAAAGAGGCACTGATGGATGGCCGCGCCACAATGAGAAATGGATCAATGTATCATCTCACCTGGTATTGGCATTCTCACTCAGAGAGGCGGCACCGCAGAAGTCTCAGAGTATGGGCTCCAGCTTTGCCTATTGGGAGGACGGTCCCCTAAGGATAAGAGGATGGCAGCCTCTCCTTTCTTGAGCTTCCTCCATCATAGATGTGGGTGGGGGTGGCGTGGGCATGCAGTCTGCACATCTTCCCCAGAAGGCCTCAGGTGAGATCAAAAAGGCCATGGGTATCCATTAGTGGCTGCTACTGTAGCTGGGATTTGCCGGGATTTAAGTGGCAATGTGTGGGACCCTGACAGCCCTGGGATCTGCTTTTATAGCCTTTTGGGTTGTTTTCCTAGGAGAATAGGTTGACCATGGAGTGTTCCATTGCTCCTGAGATCAGCACAAAGCAGACCCCACTCCAGTGACCAGAGGAACACCATGACACTCAGATGGAGGGGACCCCACAAAGAGAGACAAAGAAGTCGTCAGGAAGAGCCAAGTGCCCCTGAACTCACCTTGGCTCCTGCTTCCAGTTCTCATTAGAATCCAGGAACTCAGGTCCCTCCAGCCTGAATGTAGCCTTGGCAGCATCTGTCTGCATGTCTACCTGGGATACTCCTCTGTTTGCCCATCCATTCACTCACGACCACAAACTCCCACACCCCAAACCGAGCCTGTAAAGCCTTGTCTTGCTTTCAGCCTGTGGGTGGAGCTGCCTTCCCACAACTGCCTCCATCAGTCAGTTCTGCATGGGCAGACAGTGGATGCTCCTCCAACTGAAGCCAAAAACTCCTCCCTTTTACTTGGTTTCCTGTTGTAGTCAGGTCCCCAGCAGCTGGGTGACCTGTCTAATGGCCATACCCCTCATTTTGCCCCCTCAGCCCCTGTTTTATATCACATACAGTGGTGACACTGGGCTCATGGGAGGCTGGAGTCATTGGAGTCACATCATAGATTCATGTCTTGTTGACAGCAGGCCTGGCTGGGGTCAGCAAACGGAGAGTGCCTTCTTTCCAGACACACAGAGGATACACTCCAGAGAAGGGCCTTGCTGCTTATCTGCCAGGGCCAAAGGCAGGGCACCCCCACACAGCCGCTGGCCTAGCTAGACCTGCTGGACATGAGGTACTAGGGAACAGGAAATGGGGTGGTCCAGGAGTAGGAATAGCTTGCAACTGAGGCAGTGCCACACCAGAGATCTCAGTGAGGACCACTGACAGAGGACTTAGAACTCAAGAGTCACCTGCATGTTCTGTGGGTGCTGCCTTGGCCCTGCTGGTTATGCCCACTCTTTCCAGGGTGGCATGTTGCCACCATGTCCAAGCTGGCTCTCCTGCTCTGTCTCAGTACACAGATGTATAGAACGAACCAGAGAAGTGAAAAACTTCCCCTTCCTCAGCTACTTATCCTCTGAGAGCTCTCTCTCACTTACCATAAAGACAGAAAGCAAGTTTCTGAGGTCCATAGACCCTACGTTATGGCTTCCCTGTCTTTCCCCAGTAATAGCTGTCCCTGCCTCCTCTCCTGAGGTCTTCACCGTGGTTCCTCCTTCTGGGGGATGCACAGAGCTGGTATGGAATAAGGCTGCTTAACGACCAGCATCACCACCAAGCACCATATAGCACCAGGGAAGGAAGTGTATGTGGTACAGCCCGTGGCAAGTGACTTCGAGTGATGCATCTGAGAATGACAGGCTTCACACTGGAGATAATAAAAGTCGTCTTCTTAGGGAATGCAAGCAGGGGTTTTGTTATAAAATATGAAATGTCAGTATTTTTCTCTTCTTGTCCAATTGGTCACCTACATTCCATGAGATGAAACTGGATAGATTTTTACCTTACAGCCTATAAACCCTTGGACATTCTATAAAGATGACATTGAGCCATGTGTTGAGAATCATACCAATGGAGATGATCTGAAATTTGATGTTGAAGTAGTACAGAGTCATAGGTCAGAGGCAGTGCAATTCAGTATCACGCTTAATGGGAAAGCTTTGCACACAAACACTGGGTAAATATTGCTGCTGGGGATAGGCATCTCCATCACCAGAGGTGATTAGTCACAGTGTGGGCTTGGATGCACTCTCCTCCCTGTAGAGAAAAGACAGAGCCTGTTTGTCTCACCGTGTGCTAATTTGGAAAATCAAAGTCAATTTCCTGCTTTTCTCCTGCTTTCTCCAGAGCTCTGTTTGCTATGGTTACGGCTTCACTATGGTACTTGCTGTACAGACATGAGTAGGCTTGGGTCATCTCCAAACACCTCTTGTTTGTGTCCAGTTCCAGACCTGAGCAAACCTAGGGTGACTCTTGTTGATCTAGGATGGAGGCTGGAAGGTATAACAAATCACAGGGAGACGCCTGGTGTTCAACCGGTCCCCTAGTTCTCTGGTGCTGTCTGGGCATGGTTGCTCCCACCAATGCTGGGACATCCCTGCTGTTACCTGATAACACGCCATACACTTCATGACCCTTGTACCTGGCCTTGCTGTACATTCCTGCCCATATTTTCCCCTCCTGGTTCAGCGCTGCCCTTTCATCCTAGGTGAGCCTAGCAGTTGGCTTCACTAAGCCTACGAGGTGCCAGTGTGTGAGGGTTCTGATCTCTGCATTTTCAGGGGATGTATGACATGGATGGGTTGGCCAGAAGCCTTTCACGGATTGTCAGAGGGAGACCCAGAGGGTTCTACTCCTCGCAGATCTCTCAGTGTGAGCCGTGGGTCACAGATATTGGTGGTGGCATGTAGCAGAGAGATGAAACCAGGCAGCAGTGAACAGCAGTGTGTCCACAGGAAGGTGCTAGACCCCAAGGGCTGCAATGCATGAGCCTGTGTAGCTTCCAGGCTACAGAAAGCAACAAACTCCACTTTTCTCTAGAGCCTCCCTCTGGCAGTCATCATGTCAAGGCATTCACAACACACTTCATATGGGGAAGCATCATTATCCCCACTCTAGAGAAGGGAATGCTGAGGCTCAGCCATGCTCTCAGTGTCACAGAAACATTAGCAGCCATCACGATCCACACATTTCCCTGATGAACTAGGGATCAAGCCTGTAGCAGGGGAGCTCTTGGAGGACACAGCCACATCCTAACAGAAGCCCCAGAGGACTATGGAAACTCATAGGGTTCTGTTTGGGAACCTGTCAAACTGTCCTTTGATACTGAAGAAGGGAGGGAGATTGAGGCCTCATGGGTTGTATTTATGAGGCCTCATGGCATGTATTTTATGAGAGACTTGCTATTCCTTCCTCTCTAGAGAAATAGGTCTTTGGTTATCTGGAGCTGGAGGAAGGAGAAGATGGAGGAGCACCTGGGTAGATGGAAGAGCACCTGGGTAGATGGAGGAGCACTTGAGTAGATGGAGGAGCATCTGGGTAGGTGGAGGAGCATCTGGGTAGATTGAGGAGCACCCGAGTAGATGGAAGAACACCTGGGTAGATGGAGGAGCATCTGGGTAGATGGAGGGGCACTTGGGTAGATGGAGGAGCACCTGGGTAGATGGAGGAGGACCTGGGTAGATGGAGGAGCACCTGGGTAGATGGAGGAGCACCTGGGTAGATGGAGGCAGGGTGGGGCTGTGGCTGCTAACTAGAGCCTAACAAGGGGCAGCAGCAGCTGAAAAAGGGCTGGCTTACTTTTCCTGGAGCCTTCTTTTCTCAATCTCCACCATGAAAAGACAAGGGCAGGATTAACTACATCCAAGGGAAGTATGGGAATGGCTCTGATCACCTTGACAGTTTTGTGATCTCACACCAACCCAATCCCAGGGGTTTGAGAGGGTCTTCATCTGTCCTGGCCTCTACTCCACAGCAATAAGAGGCCAGTACAAATTCGCCCTCTTCTCTCACCTAGCATGCATAGCCCTGCAGTGAACCAGTGAGTTTTTAAAACTTTTTACTGTGAGATAAGTTTGAGATTCATGGTATATTACAGAAATGCAGGAGAGAGCTTTGTGTCTCCAGTGGCCCTTGATAGTATCACAAGAGGAGGTACGTAGACAGAAATTTCTATCCCACTCGGTCCCACAGCCATTCAGTTCCAAATAAACATGCAGAGACTTATAATAATCATAAACTGTTTGGCCTATTGCTTAGGCTTATTCCTAACTAGTTCTTAAAACTTAAATTAACCCATAGTTTTTATCTGTATTTAGCCACTTGGTATAATACCTTTTCTCAGTAAAGCATTCTCATCTTACTTCCTCTGCATCCGGCTGGTGACTGTGTCTCTGCCTTTCCTCTTTCCAGAATTCTCCTAGTCTGGTTGTTCCACCTATACTTCCTGCCTAACTACTGGACAATCAGAATTTTATTAACCCAATATGAGTGAGAAATCTTTACAATGTATAAAAGCATTATCCCACAGCATTTCCCTTTTTTCTTTTCAAAACAAGAACCCTGAATTTAATCTTCTTTGTTTAGCATTTTTCCTGACTACTATCCATAACAACTTATAACAACACTCTAAATAAAGACAAACAACCATAATCCATTTTTAGGGGGAATGTGGGTATACTTTTCTAGGCTACTTCCTGTTGGTGGGGTGCGGGTAATCTTTAGAGGACTCTGAGAAAATTTAGGATTATGGTCAAATCCTGACTGGAGTATTCTATGAGGCTGGATCATTTCAACCAGTCACCTAAAGATGTTCCAGATGTAGAACTCAGAGGAACCTGCTCTGGAGGCATCTGAGATGTTGGATCATCTGGGCCATTTGCTCCTACTGGAGATTTTTCAGGGGATCTTCCTTGATTAAACTTGATTTTTCCTAATCCAGAATGAATCCACAGCCTCTCATTCCCTATGGAAATAAAAGAAGAACCTCTTTCCCAAAGTAACATATCTTTGACTTCATTGTTTTTTGTTTTGTTTTGTTTTGGTTTGGTTTGGTTTGGTTTTTTTTTGAGACAAGATTTCTCTGTATATATCTTTGGTTGTCCTGGAACTCACTCTGTAGACCAGGCTGGCCTTGAACTCACAGAGACCCACCTGCCTCTGCCACCCAAGTGCAGGGATTAAAGGTGTGTGCCACCCCACCTGGCTTGACTTAAAATCTGAAGTCAGGATACTTTTAAAATATGTAGAATGGTTTAATCATGTAGCATTTACAATCAAATGTCTTTTAGCACCTGCTGAACCTTCCTCAACTGTCAAACAATTCAAAGACAATATAATCACATACAGTATCCAGACTCTCTGTATTTTCCATCTTGATACTCTATTTCTTGTATAAGAACTATCTCTGTCCTTTTTCTTTTCTTTCTCAAGCTTATGTATATTTTTAAACACACTGTAAACCCTTTAGAGGTTTTCTTTCTTTATCTGAATCTATCTTTACTGTATATCTCTATCATTTTCTGACCACATGAGTCTTTAATCTGCTAAACGGCATGGCTAGGATTAAAGAAGCAGCTTTGGTGCCTGTCTCTGCCCCATTCTTTGGCTTCCAGAGAGTCTAGTTTCATGTGGGAAATTCTGGCGGGAGCCACCTGTATTGCCACAACTCTGAGGAGTTTCTAGGTTCATGCTACCACCAAGAAGCCTGCTACCAGCTGCTTGTAAACAACATTTAACTGTTTGATAGCAGGGCCTCTTAAAAGAGCCACACAGTTTTTGCCCCTAACACTGAGTCAGAAAGAAGCCTCTCTTAAAGAGCCGTGCCTCTGCTTGCCTCTAGCAAACAGAGCCCACCTGAAAAAGATACTGCTACTAAGAAGTTGTGTTGGACTCTGTTCTTTTGTGTCTAGAATCCTTTCCAAGCTTCCTCAGGTTTTATGTGGACCTAGTTGCCTGGCCTGTATGGCTGACTAGTGTGGCTGCTTTGCATGAGCCTTCAGGCAAACTTTGTTTATTAAAACACAAATAATATGCCACTGTATTTCTCCTTTTTTGCCTAAAATAAAAAAGGAAGGCTATAACTAATATAAGAAAACTATATACAATAAGTACAATAGCTATATACGATATAAACAGGAAATAGATACAATGTCTAGTCTATTTGCCTCCCAGTCCAGAGCAGTATTGGCTGGTATGGGAGGGGGTCGTGGCTCAGGTATATACTGTAGTCTCCTTCATGTGGGCTATTCAGGTTGGCTTTTGCTGAAGCAAGGTTTCTCGAAATGGAAGTGTACACCAGATAGATGATGCTTCCTATGGCCTCTGGGCCGCTTTAGGAAGTTCAAGGCACTCAGGTGGAAGGAAGGTAAGGCCCTTACAGTTCATGCTTGAAATCAAAATCATGACTTCAATTGGGAATGTTTCTGCAGGATGCCTTGCCTTCTTCACCTCATCCTCTCTCCTTCCTTTTTTCCTTTCTCCCCCTACCTACCCCCTCTCTCTCCCTCCATTTTCTTCTCTTCCCTACTCCTGGAACAGGAGGTCTATCCAGCTAGCATTACCATAACTCACTCATTTTACATTTACCCTTACACAGGCAAAGGGCGTTGCCGCTCCATTAGTGTTAGAATGCAAAACTTCCCTTACAAATATAATTTAAAAAGCTCTATTATTTTGTCTGAACAAGGATGTATGTTTGTATGTATGTATGTATGTATGTATGTATGTATGTATTCAACATGCGCATGCCACAGCACATGTGTGGAGATCAGAGGACAGCTTTTGGAAGCCAGTTCTCTCAGTCCACTGTGGGATCTAGGGAACAACAGGGCAGCTGGCGAGTCCCAGATCTTCCTTCTGGTTGGTGGGGAGTATTCAGTGTACAGGCCACGCCCTAATTCCCAGCTTTCCTGGAGACTGGGGTCTGCTCCAGCTTCGCAGTCACGGCTCTGGTTATGACCAGGTGTCTCTAACATGGGATGCTCCGATCTACTCAGGAAAGGATAAATTGTACTCAGAAAATGATATATTGTATCTTTTCCTTGATATGGCTTCAGAACAGGAGGAAAAGGCTCTGTCCGCCCAGCCCTGTGTGGGGGTAAAGGATCACAATATATTAGCAGCCCCCACCTCCTGCTGTCCTATTCTTGCTGGGAATCTCAGAGTCCTTAGCTCTTGGATGTTCTCAGAGCTGTGCTATGGCTGATGCTCCAAGCAGCCATACACAGTCATTCCTTCCGTCTTTGACTCTGAACTGCACTAACAACTGTGTCTCAACCGCAGGACCTTTGAAACTCCTTCGGACACATCTGGAACTTCTGCCTGGTCTTCCTGGAAGCTTGCATATAGGGTCTTCTAGCCTAATGAAAGAACTTGTGTTCTCTGCTAGGATGGCTCTTGGAGATTGAGATATTATGGGCTGGAGACAGCCTGGTGTCTATCTTTACTTTTTCACTGTGTCAGACACAGCAGCTCTAGTGGCCGTGCTGACTCCTGAATAGTTGCATGGCCACCATGGCCATCTGAGCCTGGCCCAAATTTCTACAAATCTTGTGATACAGTAAATAACTGCTTTTTAAATCCTTTACGGCTTGGAGTCATTTGTTAGGCAGTGGCTGGAGGACTCAACAGAGCCAGCCCAAGCAATACTGATCAGCAGCTGGGTAGCAGGATGTCCCCAGTTGTAGATTTGCAGTTTGGGTGGGCACAGGGATGACCTACTGAGCTAGCCACTGGCTATCCAGCACTGCCACATGCTATCTGGCATCCCAGGGCCTGCAAAGCCTCCAGTCTGGGGCAAATTTCATTTGTCTCTATCACGAGGGGCACCTGGCTTGGGTGCTGTCGCATTTAAGGCATCCTGTGTGACTGCAGTCACAATGGGTGAAGAAGGAAGAAATACAAATCTAGTGATCTACAAGGGCCTGAAAGCTGCTGCATTGCCGGGAATATTGATGCACAGCCCAGGGGTATTCACTAAACCAGAGCTCTGCAGCAAAGGGCACGGTGAGAGGGCAGAGCCAGGAAAACCAGACAGGGCAGAAAGGTGGCCAGAGGCTTCCCTGGGGCTCCAGGGCTGAGGGTGGGGTCAAGAACCAAGCTGAGTCCAGAAGCCACTTTGGCAGGAGATCCAGGTGCTGTTACAGGCTACTAGAGAACCCATTGTTCTGAATATAGGGCTGGCCAGTTGTGGGGGTGGCACACACACACACACACACACACACACACACACACACTTAGTTTGCTTTGCAGGGTATAAGGCGACAGGTATTGGGAGGACCAGACATGGACTTTGGGCCCTGGGGTCTGACCTATAATTGCTACTTCTTTGCCATAGGCTCTGATCCAGCCTCCTCTGTCTCTGGCAGATACAAAATTGAAGGACACAGTTAACATTTGCATCTGGGGACCAGCATCACATGGGAAAGGTGCTGACCCAGGCAGCTCAGCTGAGCAGCGGGGAGGAGGAGGACAGCTGATGACTGAAACTCCCTCTCCCCACTACACAGCATTGTGTCCTTGATTGTGACCTCCTGCCAGGGCAGGATGGATGTCTTGAAGAGTCCTGAAGAGTCCTTATATTTTCCAATGCAGGGTAGCTCCTGCTTTGGGCCATTTTCTAAGCCGCCTGATTCATTTGGGGGTGGGGGGGATGTTAGATTTATAGGGAAATAGAGATCAGTGTGCAGCGATGTTTCTAATTGTCAGCCTCATAGTTAGCACTTACACTTCCTGACACAACTCTTTTGTTGCACGTGCCCCATAAGTACCCACAGTTCGCACTAGGTTCTCTCTTGTTTGGGCACACCCTTTAGTACCTGTGGCCACTGGAGCCCATGACTGTAACAGGTTCGTGGATGAGTCCTCACCTCCAGCCTGTTGGTTACACCCTGCTTATCCCAGGTGTGCCTCAATTCTGAGAGCTCACAGGGTACCCATGTAGTTCTCATACTGGCAGGCACCTTCTGCATTTGGTATCTTCCTTCATTTCTCTCCCAGGTTTTGGGCTACCCCCTCGTGGAGTTCCCCTTTTGCTGCTGCCTCTGGCTTCTCTCAGTTTTCCAGAATGTAGCCCTCTGTTCCAGCCGAAGCCAGAGTAAGATGTGTTCAGCAAGCTTTGACCACGCTTGCAGGGCATGGCTCTGGGTAACTGTACTTAGCCACTGTTTTTGGCTGATAATCCCGAGGCAGAAAGCAATGCAGAACGGCCCTGCCTCTGGCAAAATGTCAGGCTATTACTGGCAGGTTCTTTATATATTATGGTAGATGCTGATGGTGAGGACGGTGGGAAGAAGGCAGGGCAGATGACTGAGCCTCAGTGGTTCAGGAAAGCAAAGATAGAAATTCTCATTCTGAACAAGGATGGCCCCTGTGCGGGTGTGCATAGCCTCAGGACAGGTGCCAAGTCTGTACGCTATCACACTGCCATTTACATTTTAATAGAAGAAATGGAGGCATGGAGAGATGGGAAAGGGAGAGGAAGAGAGAGAAAGAGGGAGGGGTGGATGTGGGTGTCCTGGCTATGGGTTTCCTTTCCCTTTATTGGCCTGGCCATTTCCTTGGTCACCTGAAACCCAGGTCCATGCCACTGCAGAAGCTGGCTTGTTTATTGTTTCATCTTTTATCTGTGAGCAATACAATCTGACTGGCTTCTGGTGGTATTGCCCTCCTGAGATCAGCTGGGTGCTGTGGTAAACCCAGGGCTGGTTAAAAATTCCAAGAACCTCCCAACAAGCTTCAGGACCTCTGGAAAGGACCTGTACTCCATGTTTGGCTCTTACAGTGAGGGCTGAATCAATACTTGTTTTTCATGTGGTGTAAAGAGGAACAATGGGTGTTTACTGATTTTCTACATTGTTCTGAGCTCTTTTTAGGTGGGTACATTCTAGTTCATTCCACATGACCTCTTGGTATAGGCACATCCGTTGCTATTTTTAGAGGCCGCAGTACAGGAGCTTGGTGATGGGCCAAGGATCCCAGCTGGTGCCCGCGTACTGAGGCAGCCACCGCTTGAAACAAGATCTGTTTTACTAAAAAAAAAAAAGTAATAAATAAAAACCTTAGGTTATTCCCGGGTAGTTTATCTATTCATTGATTTTTTCCAAGAAAGCAGTGCTATGTACCGGAGAAGATCCACAGACTGTGTGGTTTTGCCAATGGGTTCTATTCCTGGTGCTTTCCTTCGGAGGAACACCTGCTGCCTTTGCTGTCCCGGTGGAAATGGGGCCGAGGAGATCTGTGGACAGGCAGACCAGCCTGGGAAGAGTCAGCTGAGCTATTTCCCAAGGAGACTCATTTAGATACTGAAGGGGGCCTTCTTCCCTGGGCTGTCATTCCTTTATGCATTTTCAAAGTTGGTCCCTTAGAAATCCCCATGGGGATTTACCTTCAAAGAATGAGAACTCAGAGAAATGACTGCCGAGGACAAAGCAGGGAATGGAGATGGGCTTGGAGCACCATGGCTTGCCAGATGGGAAAGGCTCCAAACACAACAGTGTATGACCTCTCTGTGTCTGTCAGGGCTAAGGTGCTCCTTAGCTACATTTTATCAACTGCCCTGGTCCTTAGGTCCTTGACAATTAGGATACTGTGCAAGAGATGTTACAGTGGCTCTGGGTGCCACCAGGTAGTGCATACATATGTTTTATAGATTCTCTACTTGGTGACATATTCACCGACCCATTTACTCACCCTTCATTCATTCAGCATCTACGCATTTATCCATCCACTCATCCACCCACCTATCCACCCCCATTCAATTCAATTGTCCATCTATCCATCTTCCTATCCATCCCCCCATTCAGCTAGCCATCTATCCATTCTCCTATCCATCCCCCATTCAACTATCCATCTATCCATCCACCTATTCACCCCCCCATTCAGCTAGTCATCTATCCACATATCCATCCCCCCCCATTCAGCTAGTCATCTATCCACCTATCAATCCCTCCATTCAGCTAGCCATCTATCCATCCACTCACACCACTCTCCCAGCCACTCAGGCCTCCTCTCGACGAGGTACCTTCTAGCTAAATGGAATCCTCCATTGTTCTTTTCATCTCACGTTCCTCTCTGCACATCTGTGCGCCATCTCCTGCATCATGACATTTCTGGCTCTGCTTTCTTATTTTCAACGGCAGAAAATGAGATTTACTTTCTTTTTTATCCCTTAAAGAACTTCCCCTGGCATTTCTTTATCCTCCAGATATCATCCTGTTTATCTGGTTTGCTTTGGAAGTGTAGCCCTTGAAAGAGCACCCTATATCCATTAGTGTCCACTTCTCCTCTCCCATATGCTCCTGAATGCACACCTCCAAAAAATTGCCCTTGTTAAAGTCATCCATGACCTCTACCGCATTGGACTCAATAATAGTTCTGTCCCCATTTCTCTGGGCCTGACCTTGGCCCATAGAAACAGTAGATTTCTCTTTCTTCCTTGAAGTTATTTATTTCCTTGGCCCTTGGCTCACACCCTGCCTGGTTTTCCTTCTACCTTCGTGGTGATTCTACCTCTGTTGCAACCCCTTCTCCATAGCTCCAGAATTTTAAAATTGGATGCCTTGGGGCTAAGTCCTTGGATATCTGAATTCTACTCGGTTGCACTTAATTGATTCCTTTCAGATCTAGATAGTCATAGATAGAGTCTGTGTTGATCAGTTCTGTTAGGAATACCAACCTAGCCCTCCCATGAACTTTACACCCATTATTCAAACTCTCCATTTGATGCTTCATTTGGACACAGGATGCCTCAATATCCCATGCCCAAACCAAACCCAGATCTTCCTTATCCACACCCCATTTCTCTCTCATATTCTTCTTCTTTAAATCTCAGGCAACCACAACCCTATCCTTTGCCTTTTCAGCCAAATGCCTGGGTGTCCTCCCTTCTTATTTTCTCTTAAAGCACCACGCTTCACCAAATCCCATGGGCCGCACCTGCAGCCTGCACCATTCCCTGCACTGCAGCTTCAAGCCAGGATCTCTCCTACACTGAGAAGATACATGATGCTGTGAACATCCTCATTGCTGCTTTGGACCTCAGTCAGTTCCTAGCACGGAACCAATGTGTTTCCATAAAACACGAATAAGACTTGGTCACGCCAATGATTGATAAGGAAATCTTTCGTGCTTAGGAAAAAAAAATGTCTGCAGCAATAGGGTCCTCCATGATGTGGCTTCATCCTCTCTCTCTCTCTCACTCTCTCTCTCTCTCTCTCTCTCTCTCTGACAGGGTTTCTCTATGTAACAGCTCTAGCTGTCCTAGAAATCACTTTGTGGATCAGGCTGGTCTCGAACTCACAGAGATTCTCCTGCTTCTGCCTCCCGGGTGCTGAGATTAAAGGTGAGTGCCACCACCACCCGGCTCATCACCTCTCTTACGCTCTTGTATACATCTCCCCTGTGCTCATTTTACAAGACACTCTTTCCTTAGCAAAAAACAGGCTCCTGATTCAGAATCTTTACACGTGCCATTCTCTGCTTCAATTATGTGTCCATCCCTTTCCTCTTCCTCCCTCCAGGTAACCCCTCTTCCTCAGATGACCTTCCACCAGTCTCTCCCTCGGGTGACCCTCCCTCATACCTTGCCCTCCAGTACCAGGTGACCCTCAAGCACCCTTCCTTTTCACTCAGGTGACCCTCCATAGCCCCACCCTCCTCTCACAGGTCACCCTCAATCATTCTCTCCTATCCAAGGAGACTTCCCATCAGCCTCCCCCTCTTCCTCCATCGTACAGACTCCTTCACTCGGGTGACCCTGTATCAGCTTCGTTCTCCTTCACCAGGTGACCCACCACCAGACCCTCCATCCTCTTTCTCTCTCGTTTCTTTCTGGTCTCTTGCTTAGTTTTAGCATCTCGGTGAGACTTCCATCAACACCCTATCTAAATTTTATCACACTTATTTTTATCTGCCTTTCAAGCTTTTTTTTTTGTTGAGAAAAATTCCAACCCATTATATATTTTTCTAGCTCATTATCTTCTGCACTGGAAAGGACAGAGCTGTGGGAAGCAATGCTTGCCTCCCGTCAGATCTCTCGTTGCAGCAGCCTCCAGCTCCATCTGCTCCTAACCCGGTGTAGGGCTCCGGGACAGTGTTGGCCTTACGGGCACCCTGCTGTTTTCCAGAACCATCCCTGACCCTCCTGCTAACTGGTCAGGCTTTTAGCAGATCATCTTGGAAACACATCAGGAGGATCACCTAAGCCCCAGAATTTGGGCCAGGAGAAGAACCACGATGAATATGTATTGCTTCTCCCAAGGCTCCTGTAGAGGATTTTCCAGCTGAGGGTCAGTTTGGAGACTCCCAGAGTTCCACGTCAATGCATCTCTGTCCTTGCCAAGAGTTCAAAGGACACACGGTTTTTGCCTCATTAATATTAACTCCCTTGCTATGGGGGCTTGTCCCGATGACATCTCTTTTTATTAAATATTCATTGCTGAAGTGAGCAGTGTTCTGTAGATTGACTGTTACCAGGGGACATCACAGCTAATTGTCACCGTTTGTCTCCCTGCCCTTTGAGAGTCAGTGTCCCTGCCAGGAAGGTCTAACCTGGTCTTCCTTGGGGAGGGCTTGGGTTTGATGAGTCCCTCAGATGTCCTTAGATTCACCAAAGGCCAGGGACCAGGCACTGTCTAGGAGAAGCCTGTATCGCATGCCTCACGCTGAGAGCGGGACTCTGTCCCCTGTAATTGGACGTATTCTTCCATAGCCTCACCATTAATGGATGGTCGTGTGAAGGACTTTTCTATAGCAAGCCCTCATTTTACAGATATGATCATGGGATTCAGAGGTGTGAAAGTTATTATTATTACTGGCTATGTATATTAGCCAGTTATATACAAACCGGCTTGGGCAGACTGGAGAAAAGTCCATGGTTTTTACTAGGCTACTGGATAGTGAAATCAAAGCCAGGCACCTGTAACGAAGCCATGTCCAGGTCTCCCAGAGCCCTTTAAAGCCTATCTGCTTACCAAAGTGTAGTGAATAGCAGTCATGGAGACTTGATCCACCCACCTTGACAGCCCAGCAGTGATGGAAACATACAAGTAAGCACTGTTCATAGGAAGGATGTTCAGCTTGGGTGTCAACATTGACCACTGTCCAACACTGGCCACTTACTTCACAGCCAGCCAGACTTCCAACTGAGTCTATTTTGTTTAAGCTTAAGGCGTTGTCTGTCTCTAAGGACTAATATCCAGGCTCAGCTGAGAACTGTGTTGAGCTCCTTTTGCCACACAGTTTCTAAGGGGATTTCTATGCTGGCTTCCACAGTTCCTGCACCATGCCATAATTCCATCAACAGCAACAGCATTCCGATTCTCTTCGTTGCTAACTTCTGGCTTTGACATGTGTTTTGCAGAACTGGGATCCAATCTGAGCCTCAACTGTTGCTGGAATATTAACCATTCTGAGAACCTAGTCTGCGACCGAAAACTCGGTGCTTTGTTGAGGTGTCTTTTGGTCTGATAACACTAAAAGTTAAATTTAAATGTCTTTGAAAAAAATTTAAAGGTCTGATGTAATGTTAAATCTTCTTATTATAGTAATAAATAGATAAACATGGCAGCCAAGGGGCTTGGCTTTGCTCTACACCATTTAAATAGCTTTCCAAAGGTCCATATTTAAAGTTGGAGTTTAAAGGTGAGGCCTAAGATGTTCCCAGATGCCTGAGATTTGCAGTAATTCCAATTTCAGAGGGCTTTAACCCATGTCTCCTAATCTGTAGCCTTGTAGAAATAAGAGGCAGTGGTCTCAGATTGCTCCTGAAAAACAGCCTTGTTCCCAGGCTGTTGTGAAGTTCAAGCTATGTGTCCATCCCTGGCAGGGTCTGGGTGGCCTCTACTGAGCCCCCAATGACAGCAGTGCACTAGGAGAGTGAGGCCTGAGAGGTAGCACTCAGTGTCCTTGCATGTGACCTGTAGCTGTTCCTGTGGCGGGAGTCCATGGAATTAATAGGAGACAAAAATTGGCAAGAAGCAAAATTTGTCATGGATGGCGGAGAGGGTCTCCAAGTCAGTTCCCTGCTCCATGATGTGGGGACAGCTTGCGGACCACATGGGAGAGGGTGGCTCGGAGCATGTGTCACTCGTTGTTTTGGGTACATTAGAAAAGACATCCGGGGGGGAGGTCCACAGACTTGAGCCAGTCCTGGCATCGCCCTGCAATGAGAACCCGCCTCCTAGGAACCCAGGACTGTCACTGTGGTGTGGCACTGGCAGAACGTATGCCAAGCTAGCTCAGAGAAGGAAGGAAAGCATCACTGGGACAACTCAGACAGCCCCCTGAATGATGTTCTCCAAGCCTTTGTCTCTCTCCATCACATGGAATTTCCTTATGATGCAGTCTCAGACAACTCCATCCCGGGGAGTCTCTGGCACTGGAGAACAGTCTCAAAGCATACTTCCAACTCTCAGAGTTGCTTTTTTTTTTTTTTTTTGTTCAACAAACTCTGCAAAATAAATGAAATTTTGCAATTAGCTTCTTATTGTCCCTGAACTCGGTAATGAAGGAATTGGGGGTGTTTTCCTTTATCGTTTTCATGTTTCATTGTACATCATAATGAATGGTGCCATTTACTCTCAGGTAACTATGTGGAGTGACACGAGCTAATTGCATACTTTGCAACCTCAAATCAGCAGAATCTCACAATATATCATGATAATGCTCCTGTATTTCACGGAGGAAACGGGCTGGTGAATACCAGGTTAATTATGCATGCATTTAATAGAATCATGGCGTGGGGTGGTAGGTGGGGGAGTTGAGGGAGAGAAGATGTGGAGTCAGCTCCTTCACTCCCCCTCCTCAAGTACTTATTACTATATAGTTGTCATCTGCTGCCGGAGCGGGTAAGTGTGTGCATTTATTTGTACAATTATAAAAAAGCCCTTACTTTGCAATGCATTTTATACTATGTACAATATATCCGTGGATAGTATCTTACTGGCTCACCAGTATACTTAGGGATTAGTAGGCAAAGGAATAATTCCTCTGTTTTTTTATTTGTTTGTTTTTATAAATGAGGAAACTGATGCTTAGGAAGATCGAGTCTTGAAACAGCCACCAGGTTCTTTCTACTACAGCCAATTGGTTGGTCCAAGATGTGTGTCTCAGAAAACTTAATCCAGAAGGCAGCAAAAATGCCCTGCTCTTCTTAACTCTGACACTGAGGTACCATCCAGCCCGCAGCCCACACATGTGGGGCTACTCTCGGTCATACACACTGCAGCTCTTCGGATGGTCACCTCCTTAAATGATGCCTAAGTTTGCTCACTTGCATCCCTGTCTTCTCCATGGGCTGCTAGCAAGCTCATTAGGAGTCCCCATCACTGTGAGACTCTGGGATAGTCCTGATGTCACCCTGTTCAGAAAACCTCCCTCAGTGCTTAGGACACAGACCCTCATTTTCTCTACTCCCGATTTTTTCCCAGTGTCTTGTTTCTCTCCCTGTGTGCTATCACCTACCATTCTGTGCGCTGTCGCACATAGTCTTACATGTGACTTTTTGCCATATATTCAAGGACCAGCCGCCATCAGTGTGAGACTTAAGGGGACATGATATTCACGGGCATTTAGAGTGCCCTGAAAACCTCTTCATAGCTTTCGTCCTCCTTGACTGCCTATGTCCTGTGTCTCTGCTGTCTCCGCCAGAGATGAAGTCACTGACCATGGAATATTGGGCACATACTGTGTTTCTGCCACCACAGTGCCCTGACCTGAAGACAGAAGTAGCTGCTCATCAAGTGATGGATTCCCAGAGAGCTGCCTAGCGTGTGTCTCACTTCCTTTGTTCTCACTGGGTCTCTGCAGAGACCGACGTGATGTTTGTCTCACAAAGGCAGAGACAACACAGGGAGAAGGGGCTCTCCTAGGTGTCTGGAGACTGGAAGGGGTAAGGCAGATGACATGTTCCTTGATTAGGGCTTACACACTATGATTCTCAGTTTCCAACAGCTACTAGCACTTTGTAGCTGGTCCCTGGCTGTGGACAGATCTCACCCCATTTCCTGTTGGGAGATGTAAGAGAGAGACCACTGACTCTTTGCCCAGAAGTTCTAAATAGGGGAGATGACGAATCTAGAATTTCCCTTCTTTGGGAAGAACCTGGGGTGCTTTCGCTGAGCTGTAAAGGAAAGGGGTGAGACGGGCATCTGTCTTAACCCAGGTATGCGCAGGGCTGCAGAAAGCACCTGGGAGCAGACCCAAGCCATTTGCAGGGCAGGGAGACCACAGTGAGTGGTTAGTAGAGACAGGGCAAAGGGGGAGGGGCAACTTTTCCTCCACAGATGTTAGCAGGTTTCAGTAGAATCCCCTTTGTGGAGTGAGAGCTGAAAAACTGCACACACATCCACACGTATATGTTCATATACTTACATATATATTAATTGCCATGTACCCACTGATAACAAGCCTGTTTCCGTGTCTTTGCCTTTGTGAATTACGCTACCATAAACATGTAAGTAAGGGTTCCTATTCCTGTGGAGACACCATGACCAAAAGCAATTTGGCGAGGAAAGGCTTTATTTCATCTTATATCTTGTAGCCCGTCGCCCAGGGAAACCAGAGCAGGAACTTAAAATAAGAATCTGGAAGCAGGAACTGAAGCAGAGGCCATGGAGGAGTATGGCTTACTGGCTTGCTCCTCATGACTTGCTCAGCCTGCTGTCTTATAGCACCCAGCCCAGGGATGGCCCCACCCACAGTGAGCTGGACCCTCCTACATCAACCATCGACTAAGAGGATGTACAGCAGACTTGCCTCCAGGCCAACCTGGTAGGAACATTTTCTCAACTTCTAAAATGACTGCAGCTAACTCATGTCAAATTGACACACCAGCTGGACAACACAGAGGGCAGCTGTTGTCCCTCCTACCTACGGATTTGATTTCTCCCCTACCTCTGTTCTAAGACACTTTTCTTCTGCTTTCTGAATGTGTTGGTTAGATGACCTGTCAAATTCCCCAAAGGAGCATTTGTTCTATGCAAGGTACCCTGAAATCAAGCATGGGAGCCACTGTGTTTTCCTTTGGTCTCTAGGGCACCCATGTTTATTGTTGTATACTGCAAGATGCCAATATTTCCCGTTTCCTGCTGTGGGATACCCATAATTCCTGTCATGCTACCCTCTATGAGGACTCAGTGTTTTCTCTTCCCTGATGTGAGGTATTCTTATTTCCTGTTGCCCTCTGTGAGGTCAAAGCTTAGCTTGGGGAAACAGAATGCTTGGCTCATGCCAGGTAGAAGCAGAACTCTCCCCCTACTCCGTGAAGCCATGCCGTGTTCTGTAGCAGTCTCTCACGGGTTTGGGACTCACAAGGTTACTGCATTGCCTGGGCTGAACTTGCATCTGTGACCCACAAGTAAGCTTCTGCCCCAACCTCACCCATCCCAGGTCTCCGTTCTCTGATACTCTGCAAATGACTTTTCTGGGATTCAACAGCTTTATAGGATGATTGAGGAAACCACATAGCTACAACCATCAAAGGCCTCTGCCTCCAAGGTTGGCCCATGTGCAGCTGCCCTGGCTTGGTGCATATAAACAAGATAGAACCGAGGTAGCAGAGGAAATGTGAGCTAGAAACACAGCAGAAGAGAGGAGGGTCAAGAAGCAGAGATAAAACATAGCTTGGTGTGTGTGTGTGTGTGTGTGTGTGTGTGTGTGTGTGTGTGGTAACGTATGTGAGTAATCTCTGTGGTATGGCCTGTGTTTCTGGAGATAGTATGCACTGTTCATGAACATTTGTGTACTGTGTGTGTATGTGTACATCAGCACTATGCACACATATATGTATCACAATGAATGACACTATGGGTCATTGGTGACTTTTGTCCCCAGTGCACAGCCACCTAGGAAGCAGCTATTAAAAGTTGAGGTATTAGGTGTTCCTGCCTCAGATAGCCCATCTTGATAAAACACCCAGACTTACCTCTATCCTCAGAATCTCCCTGGCCCTCATGCTACCTCAATAGGAATGACAGAGTGCTGAAGGTCTCAGAAGATGGCAGCTTGATACACAGTGGGGTGTGGGCCCCTGGTCTCCCAACACAGGGAGAAGCTGCTTGTGAGGATGAGATGCCCTCTGCTTGCAGAAGTGGGTCAGATGGGGAAGGGAGAAGCTGCTTGTGAGGACGAGAGGTACTCTGCTTGCAGAAGCAGCTTAGATGGGGAAGGACATCCCATCAGTCCCCAGGAAGCATTTCAGGGCACAGTGTGCGGAAGAAGTTATAAGAGGCAGGGAGGGTAGACCTGAATGGTAGAAGGGTACATGGTACACCTGTGAGCTCTAGTTGCTTGTCCATTCATCTGTCTGTCCATCCATCCAAGGCTCACTCACCAGGTGCACTGTGGTGGAGGGATGCCCTCCAGTCTGGTGGGCAACATGGAGGGAGGCTATCACATAGGGGATGGTGCTTTCTCACACTGGCCTGTTGATTCGATGTCGCTGGGGCAGCCTCACAAAGTCCCCCACAAACTCCCAGGCACTGAATAAAGCCCGCCTTCCTTCCATGCCTGCAGAGAGTCCACAGAGCTCCAGGCTGTGTAGATGACAGAGTGGATAGGAGAGCCACGTTTCCAGTCCCAAGTGTGTGAGGCAGTACTGGATATATGTTATAAGGCCTTGCAGTGCAGACACGGTCCCTTCTTAGCTCTTGCCTTACTTCAATGCTTTTCTCTGCTTTTCCTTTAGGTGCATCATTAAGAACTTACTTTAGCATGGAGATGCCACATGTTCAAGGTAATCACACACTGCCAGGCATGCAGGCATTATGGTCAGAGGCAAGGCTCACTATCTAAATCCAGTAATCAGGGTACCAATGAGACAAACAACCTAGGATGTTCTGGGACATTGGGCCTCACCTTGCCTCTGTCCCTGAACATCCTTAGAACCTCAGTTTCTTTACTGCCTCCTCTTCACTCCATTTCCCTCCATTCATATGTATCTATGTGTGTGTTTATATGTGTGTGTGTGTGCACACAAATGTATATAATCTATATTCTGCTCATGAGAGAAAGAATGCAATATTATGCAATATTCGTTATTCTGGGTTTCTGAGTCTGGTTTATTTTGTCTAAACCTATAATCTCCTGTTCTATCAATTTTCCTCCACTTGACACAATTTCATTCCTCCTCATGGCCAACCAGAACCCCATGACGCATGCATACCACCCTTTCATCCATCTGGTGATAGACAAGGAGACTGGTTCTACAACTTGGCTCTTGGGGCAAGTGCAGCAATAAATGTACAAATACCTTTGTGGTGCATTGACTTTGAGTCCTGGGGTCTATACCCAGGTGGGCAGCTGGAACATGTGGTGGTCGCTTTTGCAATTTTCAGAGGACACTCCATACAGGTTTCCAAGTTTATGTTCTCACCAGCAGCATGTAAGTGTTCTTTCTCCACATCTTTGCCAGTGTTTCATGTCACTCTTTTCAGTAAAAGTCGTTCTGGTTGGTGGGATGGCATCTCAGCATAGTTTTTAACTTGTGTTTCTCTGGCATCTGTGATTTCTCTGTAGGTTAACATGTGTATGCTAGAAAATCTTCCAGGTTCTGGAATGTGAGAAAAGATTGAGGTGAAACCTCAAACCAAATCTGAAAGTGCAGGTAACCCTATTCTAGTAAACATGCATGAGCTAGGCAAAGGAAAGGCATGGTGTTGACTGGAGCCTCGGAACACACACTTCAAGGAAATGAGAAGGCGGGAGCAGTGGGGAGAGAGGGCAGAGATGGTTGTTCTCAGGCTGGTGACCTGTGGTCAGAGGGCTGGGATGCTGGTGACCTGGAACTGGGATCGGTGGGTATTTGGCTTTGGCACCAGGGCTGGTTTGATCAAAACTGATCTGATGAGAGGAGTGGAGAGGCCGTGGGCTCAGAGGTCACTGGTACTGAATGGAGGCTGTGGATGTTGCATTGCTAGGGTGACAGAATATAAGGCAATGAAAACATTGATCAAGGAAGTAACTGAGCTCCATTTCAGAACCTGGCTGTGCAGTGATTGGACCACAAAGGGATGGGAGAGGATGATAATGGCAGTGTGCTGTGGCCGTAATCCAGATAACAGTAGAAGTAAGGATGGGGCCTTGCCTGGAACAGGAACCCATTGACAGACAGGATGGCGCCTCCATCTGAGGGAAAGGGAGAAATAAAACATGATTAAGTTTTGCCGAAGATGCGCTGAATGGTGGTGTCGTCTGTCGAGCTGGGGATGACAGTGAAGACTGATTTAGGGATGAAAAGTCTGCTTTTGAAGCTTAGTTGGAAATGTCTGTTAGCCAATGAGCAGAAGTCCTGTCGGGGAGCAGGTAATAGCAGGCTGTGCCAGGGATATTGACAGAGTAAAAGGCAGACGTAGATCAGCTGTGCGCAGGTGAGACTCAAGGTTATGGTTCAGAAGGAGCCGCCTTGAGAATAACACAGAGAAGAGCATGGGGGCCAAGTCCGAGGCTAGAGGTGAGGAAGAGCTGGGGAGAGAGCAGCTCTAAGGGGGCGCTGTCACGTGACAGTGCCAAAATGTGCCAGTGCAGAGGCAGACGACCGACCAGCTTCAAGACTTTTGTTGTTATTGGGGATTGCATGGTCATATTTGTGTTGGTGGTAAATGCTCCCAAGGGGTAGCCATTGCCATCTGAGGAACCATCATCTTAGCCAAGATTTCCATTTCCCTGTGTAGAGAAACTACTGGGGGAACAAGATTGGCAAAGTGACAGGCCGCAGTGGCTCTGTGTTGGTGCACCTCATTCCTGTCCACAGAGGCACTGGCACAGTCTCTGATCCTGTGCCCAAGAAGCTACTGATGGAGGCCGGTATTGATGATGGCTGCGCATCAGCCAGGGGCTGCACTGCCACCCTGGGCAACTTTGCCAAGGCCACCTTTCATGCCATCTCTAAGACCCACAGCTACCTGACCCCCGACCTCTTGAAAGTGACTGTGTTCACCAGTTTGCTCATCAGGAATTCACTGACCATCTTCCAAAAACCTACACGGCAGTCTCTGTTCCGAGGGCACCAGCTGTGACTACCACCTAAGGATTTTTTTTTTTTTTTGGTTCAGACTTAGCTCAAGGGAGCACAACACGCCTGGTTAGGGGTCACCACAACAAGGAAGTGTGTGTTCAAGGATTGCAGCCTTTAGAAGGCTAAGGACCACTGTTCTAGAGTAAATGACCCGGATGCATGTAGAGGTCAGAGGATAGGTTCTGGAAATCAAGACCAGAAAATGACAAGCTATAGGGAGTGCTGATTTAACACTGACAACCTCCATAGAACTTGGCTTCTTCATCCCGTGTGGGGACCGATGCAGAACACGTATGGAGGGCAATGAGAAAGGCAAAGTGAAGTTATGTGAATTCACTTTCCTTCTTTAGTGGAGAAGATGCGTATCTTGGAGGTTAAGTGATTCTGGGATTTGAATTCCAGAATCAACCAGTTTTAAGAGTCTTGGAGCGCAACAATCAAGCAGGAGCCACTGGCTCAAGCTAGGCCTGGATTGCTAATGAAACAGTGGCAGGGAATCTAAGCCTACCCACAGCAGAACTCCAGCCAAGTGCCCACCCCATGCCAAACACAGTCAATTGCACCAACCAGGAATTGGGCATTTAGGCACTACAGTGATCCCCTTGTAACAAGGAAGTATGGCCCAGCCCAGCATCATGGTAACCTGAATGAGACAGGGACACCCACACACAGGCCTGGGGCTGCCCACCCTGGGCTTCAAGGAGAAAACACAGGCTCACTCAGTACCTTACAACACCATCCAGATGGGCACTATTAGAGTGAACAGAGCTACGGTATGGTGGTGTATTGGGGAGAGAGGGAAGGAGAGGGGGGGAGAGGGAGAGAAATATGACAGACAGGCAGAATGGTTTAGGTCTTAGGGACAAAGGCATATCTGAAAAGATGAGGGAGGAAGGGAGTGGGCTGAGACGGTGAGGGAACTGGCACCTTTTGTGAGCCCTGGACTTTGTCTGGGCAGCACGGCAGAGATGACCCTGTTGATGAGAACACAGATGAGCCAAGCCTGAAGATGTGAGCCTGGGAAACCCAGTCCCACCCCTCATCTGCCACATAGCTAAATGGGCTAGGGAGAGATGCCCCCTCTGTCCATCAGTGCCTAGGGCAGGTGAGAGAGATGGTCTTGTGGTTGCAAGACTGGGAGAGCCATCCCCAACCCCCACCAACTGCAACATTCAGGAGAGCAGGCCCTGTACCTCGTGAGGGCAGTAAAAACAGCCAACCCTGTTGGCGCAGGCACAGGTGAGGCAGCCCTGAAGTTGTGACCGAGGGAGAGCTGTTTTCCTTACACATCTGTCCTGTGGTGGTATGGATGGGGGAAAATGCCCTCCTCCACCCCTGGCCATCAATGCCAAGGACAGGTGGAAGAACTGATCCTGTGGTTATAAGAATGGGAGAGCCATCCATGACCCTCACCAGCTGCAACACTAGGAGAGCAAGCCCTGCACCTCACCAGCACGGTACAATAGAGCCAACCCTGTTAGCAGAAGTGTGGGTGAGTCAGCCCCAAAACTGTGATCATAGGAGAGCTGTCCCCATTTTCCATCTGGTAGACCAACCCTACAGCTGCCCAGACTCAGACCCAGGGTTATGTATCATTTGGCCCGCCTCAACATCCACCCCATTTATGATCTGCCAGAGCATGTGAAGTGATCTGAGCCACAGACCCAAAACTGCAGGATCTCCACAACACAGGGTGGCAGCGGGATGTCCAGAAAGAGTTCTGGGGTGCCCAGCATCAGTTGTGTAGTGGAGACCAAGGGCCTCAAGCCAGACCAATGACTCTTTGTAATAAACACTTGCAAGTAGAGGTATATGGGCAAAAAGGTATACAGCTTAAGTTGTTGGGTCTCACTGCAGCTTCCATGATGAGATCTTTTTTTTTATTTTCCCTATTTCTATTTTTTTTCATTTTCTTTTTTCTTTTGAATTTTGTTTTGTTTGGAAGGGTGTAGGAGCAGAGGATAGATGCAAAGGGACAGGGAATGAATGGGATCAGAATACATGATGCAGATGACACAAAGAGTAAGAATAACAACGAAGAATCTTGGAGCTCTTCACAGCCACCAGGAGGTTTGTTCCAGGCCCGAGTTAGCATCTCTTTGATAGTATGGTCTAGAATGATGGGCTCCAACTCATGGTTCATGAACATAGAGTTGTGCAGGGCCACAGCAGGGCTGGCTAAGGATCTTGATAGCATCCCATCTACTTTCTGGCAAACAGAGGTGTATCTTTAGAATCTACTTTGTTCTCTGCACCTGCTACATGTTTTCGTAGACAGGTTTCTGGATGCTGTAAGGGTGATGGGTATAGAAAACCACATCCATATGCGTTTTGAGCCAAAACAGGGAGGAGAATGAGACGGCCTTGAGGATGAGGACCTCAGGCAGGCATTCCCCCCCCCCCCCTGAGAGGTTTGGGTGATCAGTTACCAACCTGAACTCAGTTTCTCAGAAGCTGCAGTGGGGAAGAGTAATGAATCAGGGCCCTGGCTATAGGACCATCTAGACTTGAGAAAGCAGACAGTGTGACACAGAACCCAGAAAAACTGAGTGAAGACCCTGCTAGAGAAGATTTTTGTCAGGACCATGGTGGTGGTTCCCACAGTGTGTTAAAATAACCTCGGCAATCATCAAACATCCTGATACACAAGTTGAGCTAAGACGATCAGCCCAAAGTCTTGAGTTGAGATTGAGGCTCAGCCCATTTTACTGTATCTGTTGGATTCTACTGTTGAGATAACTTGGAGAACCCTCACCAGGGAAGGGGGCAGCTGTCCCTCTGGCACGGCCATGGGATGTGCTGTGAGTTCATGTGAATCTGGAACACATACAAGCAGAAGGCAGCTTGCCCTCTGACACCAGACCTACCAACTGCTCTCAGAGTATGGCTCTCCGCCTGTGCCTGTTGGGCAGCCGTGAGCTGCTGGAAGGGAGCTCTGCCATTAAACCGTTTCTGCTATGGGCGATCCTCTGCTCCCCATCCTACCCACTCACACGTGCAAAGTCCTCGCAGAGCATGCCACACCATCCCAGGATTTGGTTGTTTGTCCTCCTGCCTATCTGCAGTCATTTCCCTGCAAGCTGAACGTGCTCCTTGGTGCAACAACAGAGCAGGGGTTCGTGACTCCCCAGCTGCTGTCCAGCATTGCTTTCAAGGTCTCACTGTGACAACTAAAGAAAAGACACGTGTTGGGTTATGCACGGCAGTGCAGTGCAATGACTATCTTCCCGTTGTTGCTGATGGATACACACTGAACATCTGCCATTGCCAGGATCCGTCCTGGGTACTGGGTACTTAAAGACAGTGAAGTCCACCTAGAGTACTGGGTACTGGGTTCTTAAAGACAGTGAAGTCCACCTAGAATGTCTTTTATGTATCTTCTCCACAGTTTCTTACTTCAAAAATGTGCTCTTTGCCCAAATGGTTTCAGTAGTTTCTAACCTAGCCCAACTTTTTCTGCTTCTGTTCTCACTTCACTGCTGTGCATCCTGAGGCAATTGGAACCCTCTGCCGCCACTCCCTGGCTTGGTACCAACCAATTCTCTGAGAACCAAGTGTCTAACCTCTCATGGGACTGAGAACAAATGCCCCCCTTGGCCCATGGGATGTCTTCCCAGCCACGTCTCAACTCCCTGCTCCCATTAATCCTCTGTTGAAGCCACAACCAATTACTCTCAGTTCATTAAACGAGCCATCTTGCCTCTCACCTCCAGATCATTGCTCACGCTGTTTACTCTGCCTGCAATGGTGCTCTCCCTGACTCTGCATTTTAATTGCCTATTTATAACTCCACCCATGAAGGCAGCGATCGGATGACAGGGTGGGGGAGATCCTTTGCCAGTGCCTAGCACAGTGCACAGATTCTGATAAGAGAATGAGAGATCTTAATAGAATTGATAAATTCGTGCATTAGTTAGCTGTGACACACAATATATATTACCAATGTCACAAATATCGGCTGTTGTGTCCTGCCAGTGGGTACTCTAGGTGGCTGTGGGCTGCTGCCAGCTTTTCTCTCTCCACCAAATAACCTAGACATCCAGTAATTGGTGGAAATTCAGAAGCCTTCTTTATCTTCTCTCCTGAGAAGCTGCTGGCAGATTTTAGTAAGATGGAGCTATCAGTGCTTTAGAAGAAGAGAATACGTTTATTAAACAATAAGTCGAGTAATAAAGCTCTCTTTATTTCCTTGTCTTGAGAATAAGCGTGCAATACAAAGTCATCGAGCTGCCATGGGTTTTATAATAAGCTGAGCTTGTGAAGCAGCCTTTTATGTACCATGCAGCGTATTAGGTGCCGTCCTCATTCCTTCCCAGGAGTCAGAGTTCTCCCACCTTTCTGTATTGTTCCTTTCTCTGCGGCATGACATTAGTTTACAGCTACATGTCAGAGGTCTGAGCTAGGTTTTCAGTCTCCTCTGAGCCCCTACCAGAGGTTCCTGATGGGGCAGCTGATGAGATCAGCCCTTCTTCTCCCACTATACCGAGGTAGCAATGTGGGATTGAAGGTGCTTGGAGAGCATCCAGGCCTTCTACAAAAGCAAGAGCACATTGCTCTCTTTTGCTAGTCTCTTGGACAACTTTGAAAGCTGAAAGCTTAAA
This sequence comes from Alexandromys fortis, assembly GCF_014885135.2. NCBI lineage: Eukaryota > Metazoa > Chordata > Mammalia > Rodentia > Cricetidae > Alexandromys > Alexandromys fortis. Next base: position 317,481 of record NW_026068190.1, read on the forward strand.
CTACTGGTGTCTAGGCACTGTCCTCCACATCATTAGTAACGTGGCAAGTCCAGCTGGTGCCCCACAAGAGTCCCAGCCACTCAGAAGAATTCATGGTGGCTTGGTTAGTGCTTGCTTTCGGCACCGTGACCATATATGTACCACAGCTTAGCTGTCCTTATCAGCTTCGCAAAAACTCTAAAAAGCTGTGTAACTGACACTTATTAGAGTCTAAATGAGTTTTATTTATTGTTATCCCTACCAGTGCCCACTGCTGCTTTGGGGAATGCTTCATCTGCCAAACGTGTGGGCCGATGGGGGCGCTGTACACAGAAGCCTCTCCCAAACATCTAACCGTTACAAACTTGAACTGCAAAGCGTAGATACCAAGCTGACTCAGCGTTGAAGTGTTTCTAAGGTGGGCCACCCGATTTCCTTATGCAAGGTTTGTAGGACACCTTCCACACTGTTCACTAGTGTCACAGAGAGCAGCGCTTGCATCCTACTGATGGGTACTTAGATGGCTGTGGAAACCTGCCAGCTTTTCTCCCTCCGCCAAATAACCAGGCACCCAGTGACCGGTGATTGCTCACGAGACTTCTTTCTCTTCTCTCCTGAGAAATTTTTGGCTTCTCAGAAAATAGAAAGCTAAATGAGTGGGTGAATGATAAATAAAAAAATACTAGAAATATTTTTCTTTCTACTTCAGATACTCCTCAGTGAAAATATTAGTTGATATTCATTTTTTAATATAAAAATCTTTACATGAAAAAGTAAGAACAGATTAATGAATGTTTGCTTGGTAAGTAGAGAAAAGGATCATTTCCAGGGTGAGCTGAGGAACTGTAGGAAAAGGTAGTAGGGTTTAGAAATAACCCTACTAAGGAAGCTGGGCCTTTCTTTTAATTTTCAATGTTTTCATACATGTGTATGGATTGTATGTACCCCTCACTCCTTCATACGCCTCTATGGAGTATCTTGATTGTATGTACCTCTCACTCCTTCATACATGTGTATGGAGTATTTTGATCATATCTACCGTTCACTCCTTAATACATGAGTATGGTGTATCTTGATCATACCTACCCTTCACTCATCCTTTCATCTCCCCTAAAGACCCCCATCTCATCTTCCTCCCAACCTCATGTCCATTTACAATTATTTATTTGTTTATAACCTATCCAGTCCAATCACTGCCTCCCATATGTGGCATGGGGTCATCCCCTGGGGCATGGGGAATTGATCAGTTGCTACACTCATAAAGAAACATGGCTGCAGAGAATGTCAATCATGGGACTGAGCTAGGTCTTCTGCATTTATATTATGGTTGTGTAGTTGGGTGTTCTTGTGGGACCCCTAACAGTGGAGGGGGTATCTCTGACTGTTTTGCCTGCTCTTGGGACCCCTTTCCTCCCACTGGGTTGCCTCGTCCATTCTTAATATGAGTGTTTGTGCCTAGTCTTATTGTAGATTGTTATGCCATGTTCCATTGATAGCTCTGGGAGGCCAGCTCTTTTTTCTTTTGAAGGCAGAAGGAGTAGATCTGGGGGAGAAGGGAGGTAGGGGCACTGGGAAAAGTCAAGGGAAGAGGCTGTGGTCGAGTTGTATTGTATGAGAGGAGAATAAAAGAAAGTAAATTGACAGGAAATTAAAGAGAAAGAGAAGTGACTCTCCCTCCATAAGCAGTCAGCAATGCTGACAACCCTCAGCACAGGGGAGGGCCTCGGGGCTCCTCCCTTGTCAATGCTGGAATTAAAAAAAAAAAAAAAACGTATGTGCATGTCTGTGTGTGTGCCTGAAGAAGCCACAGGTATTGGAACCCCTAGAGCTGGTATTATAGCGGGCCTCTGGACATGGGTGCTAGGAAGCAAACTTGGGCCCTCTCTGAGTGCAGTGCACACTCTTAACTGCGGAGCCACTTCTCCAGCCCTTATCGGGGAACTCTTAAGTGGCTGGGTCTTGTGCAGGTCTTATGCAGGGAACCACAGCTGCGGTGCGATCATCATAGGGCAGTCATGCCACATGGAGAGGTCAGCAGTCTATAGCATTCCCCCCACCCCCGCCACCATACTCCAGTTCTTACATTCCTTCAACCCCTAAGTCTTAAAGAATATGAAAGTGTTAACATCTGGGGTACTCAGGTGGTTTTTACATGGTGGTATGGGTTGTATCTAGAGTGGGTTTTTACATGGTGGTATGGGTTGTATCTAGAGTGGGTCTCGTCCTTTGACTGTTATCATTCCATCCCTGGCTTTGTCACTGAGTGGTGTCAGTAATGGCCATGGAACCTGGTGGAGACTCATCTGCCTTCTTCGGGGATGATAGCCAGCACTGTCAGATTTCCTGAACCAGGAGACTGGACATGGTCAGGGAGGTTTCTTGAGGAGGCATTGGAACTACTCAGACCTTCAGTGAAATCATTACAGTGAGTTAATGGGCATTCTCTGTGGTCTTTGACCAGTTTTGGTTGCTAGCCATGCAATGATATACATGGGAAAGTTATAAAAGGAAGTCAGTTGGACTCATGCTTCCTGGACCCGTTGGAAGCTGCATTCCTTTTGCTGGTGGATCCCAAAGGTGATACAGAGCCTCACCAATCAGGACCACCGAGACCAGCGAGAACAGCGCAGTGTACTCTGGCTGCTTCCAGCTCGTGATGCTCTGGGACACACCACAACCCAACCATAACACTGGACTCAAATACCGATTTAAATCATGATGCCATTGCGGGCAGTCATGGTAAGCTGAGAAACCTTCTAGCTCTTTTATATTGGCTTCCAAAGTCATAGCTTTCATAAAATTAGTAATCAAAAAGCTGCCAAGTATGGTGGCACATGTCTGTAACCTTTTCAACTTGGGAGGCAGAGATAAGAGGCTCTTGGCTACAAAGCCAACCTGAGCTATATAGCAACGTTGTGTCGTGAATAAAGGAAAGTGTGTCCGGTGACCCAAAACAATAAATTTATTACTTAGAGATTTGTGTACAATGCATTTATTATGTTCTTGCCCTAAAACCCGGTCTGATACTCGATGTGCTGAGAAGGGCTGGTATTCCACATTCCGAAGATTCTTCGTGGCAGAGGTTCTTCATTAGAGCAGGGCAGGAGTTCAGGGTAGAGGGCAGCCCAACCTTTGAGAAAGGTATGGCCATCTTAAAGAGCAGCCAGATGGAAGGCCCTCAGCTGAGGGTCAGAAGCGACCCCAATAGGGAAGAGAAAACTCCAGGTGAGAAGAGATGACATTTCCCCCAGCAGTGTGACACGTGTGTCTCCCTCCCCAGGGAGCTCCCTGCCTTGGCCCTGTGCCTCCCCCACCAGGACACTCCAGGAGGTCCCACTGCCCCTCTAAAACCCCATTTTCTTGGTTCTTCTTATCTCTTAGGTGACAGGGTGACTTTCAAAAGAGCCTGTATAAATTCTAAGAGGAAATCAGAAGGGAAAGATTACAGGGTAAAAATAGTCAGCATTCACAGTGCTAGGTCTCTTCTGCCTGCCTGGGTGGCTCCTTCTGGGTCTCTGCAATGGCCTTCTCTCTCCTCCACACTGCCCTAGTACGGTGGGGCAGGGTCTCTGCCTTCCCACAGTCATAGGGGACTGCTTTCATGTACCTTTCTAGACAGATGGCTCACCTGTCATTAAGCTCTTTGGGGTCCCCTACCTCTCTCTTCTCTTTCCCAGACAGATCTAATCATTAGCCCTCGTTTCTTGAGGTGGTGGCCCTTCTCTGGCTGCCCTTCCTTCTCACCTTCCTGTCCCTTGGACACACAGTTTCCCATTAAAATTCCCTATCTTCAGTTCTCAGCATGGTCACACTTGCTCTAAGCTTATAAGGACACACCACATTACTGCACAGCTTCTTCGTTTCTCCACCGCAGTCCGTGGTCCTCGGCTACCCCATAATTTGACTCAACCAATGCAAGTATCTTATCCTTCAAGTGACAGTCCCAAGTGATTCTCCCAAGTCTGAGAGAAACATCCAGTCTGCAAACACCTCCTATCAGTGCTGACATCACGGGGTTCTAACTTTTTGTGGGCGTTAGTCCCAACACTGGAGCAGTGGAAATTAGGCTCCCACAGGACAGCGGAATTGCGAAGCTTTGGCTACAGGGCAGTTATCTGAGCTAGCCACACAGGTGTGAAATACTTATTTGGCTTCTGGAGACTCCCTCTGAGTATTTCAGGCCAGGGGCTTGATAGCTGTGGAATGCAAGGTTGAAAATGGAAGACTCTTCCTGTCCTTGAGCCTTGCAGTAGTTCAGGGAGGCCAATAAGAAACCCTAGGGTGACGCCTCAGTTACAGGGCACTAAGGGTTGAGTTCTAACAATAGCAATGGAGTCAGGCAAGGGTGGAGAATGCCCAGATGTATGAGCTTCTGTGTCGTTTATAGAGAGGCACTCTTAAAGGCATTGGTGTAGGGGTCCCTGAACCAAAGAGAAGAATGTCCCAGAGGCTAGGAAGGTCCTATAGGTTGGATGGGTCAGTGTGGTCAGTATAACAGGAGGCCCACCAGGGGCACGGCTGGAGTGGGTGAAAGAAGAAGGGAGAGCAGGGGAGGAGCAATGGGAAGAGAGAAACAGAGGGGGAGGCCCTAGAGTCCATCCTGAGGGTGTGGTCTTCAAGTCAAGGTGAGATGGACTAACGGAGGGATTTCGGGAGGAACACACCGGGTTGTGAGTGGGAACCAGCAGATGCCGGGGAAAGCCGATGCAGCGGGCCCTGCTAGGAGCATGTGGAGGCTGTTCATGTGTGAGGAGGAAGAACCAGACCAGGGATTGGAGAGAGGGGCTCACAAAGAGCTCACTCCACAGTGGAGGGAACAGGATTCTATGAGCACAGTGGACATGCCACCATCCAGAGTTGGGGACAGAAACCAAGGAATGGAAGCGTCAGAGCAGGAAATGTCAAGTGACTGTGTACAACATTTGAGACACAGAACAACAAAACTGGAAGCTCTTCCAGAAAAAGGGGAGTTTGTCCTTGATACCTCTGTGTGGGGCGGTATCGTTTTCCACAAAATCTGAGTGTATTAGGCCAGCCCTCCACAGGAACTGAGGCACAAGCTGTGTGCAGAGGCTCTTGGCAATGTTACCGTGCACACTAATCACAGGGTACCAGGGATGAAGAGGAAATCTCGAATCCACAAAGGCGATGATTAGGCAGAGATGAAATTGATTGTTGCAGTGTTGGCAGGGCCTGTGATGGAAAGTGATGACATGCTTCCCTAGCTTTGGCTTTATGGAAACCACAGCACGTGCGTAGTGTATAGAGGTGTGTGAATGTGTGGCGTTGGGTGCTGTGTGTGCATGTGTACGGTGTGCGTGGTATATGTGTGTGATATGTGTGTTTGTGCATACGTAGTAAATGTAACCTGTAGTATATACATGGTATACGTGTATGTGCGTGGAGTAAACTTGTGTGTATGGTATGTACACTGTGTGTGTGTGTACATGATGTGTGGTGTATGGTATGTGTTGTGTATGTGTGTGGTATGTACCTGTGTGATGTATGTGTGGAGTATGCTGTGTGCTGCTTAGGTCTGTGTGTTTATGTGTATCTGTTGTAGATGTAGGGATAGAAATTAGGTCCAACAAAATAGATGAGGATGCTGTCTCATTCTAAGCTCCCCAGCAAGCCCCCTTTTTGTCCTATAGCGCTGAGGACAATGGTGCCTTTCCTTCCAATGTGAGTTCAGTGGCTGCTGTGTTTGTCCCACTTGAAGGTCGCGACTGTCCCATCAGGAACACCTTGAGAGCACCCTACCTGCCTATTCACCACCACATCCTGAGAAATTCTCAGCGCAGTTCCTATTTCCTGGTCAGTAAGCAGGTGGACTTGCAGGGAATGGAGACAAACAGGTGGAAGGCTCCAGTCACTGTGGGCTTTGATTTAGAAGTCAGATGATGAACTAAAGGGCATCACAACGAGGCTGCCATGCAAATGCCAACGTGGGAATGTGAGAAGATACCACACAAGACCACTCTCTCTGCTGGTGCTGCAGCTCAGTCAGTAGACTGTCTAACATATACAAAGCTCTCATTTTGATCCCCAGGACTGCATAAGACAGGTATTGTGGTGCATACCTGCACTCCCAGTGCTTGGGAGGTTGACACAAGAAAATAAAAGAATTCAAGGTTATCCTCAGTAATGCAGCAAGTTCAAGGCCAACTTGGGATGCGTAAGACACTATCTCAATAAGAAAAATCACTTTCTGTGCTGTGTTCCTATTGGACCACACCACTTAAGTACCAATCCTCTCCTCTCCTCTGTCCCTGACAGCTGTAGTACCCAGCAGAATGCACTCCCAAAGCAAGCTCCCTAGGCTCAGTCCCCATGGTCCTATCACTGCTGGTTAGACTATCCCTTTGGACCACACTGCCAGAGATTCAAGGATAGAAGGAAGGGGCAAGTATCCAATGCTTTTTCCCGGTTGGGACTGGTTTCCTGACTATGACAATTGTCTTCATGCTATTTCCTGATGGGAAGGTGTTCCCTGAGCTCCAGCATCAGTCTCTCAGTCTGTCTTGGACCACAGAGTGGGTGCTGCTGCTACTACTAATCTGTGCCCTGCTGCGTTCTTAACTTTGCTCTCACTTGATACAAACTGGAAGATGATCGAACTTCCTAAGGATGAGGTGTAGTGCCTGCCTGCTCCTAGCAGTGTAAGGCTCCCCTGGCATTGTCCTGTGTGTCTGTGTCTCTGTGTATGTAGTACGACGCCATCTGAGCTCTGTGTGATCTCAAGATGGAGCAGCTGAGTCTTCACGGACATTCATCTCTTATGTGTTACGATGAGCAGCGGCTGGCAGGTTTTAAAAGACGGTTTATGGGTAATTTATTTTCTTCTTTCATTTCTCTGACTTCTTAAGTGAACAAAGTGTAGTTTATGCCTTTCTTCAGTAGAAGATACTTACTTTGAATGAAATAAGTGCTAGCAGAGGGGCGGGCTAACAGACATTTAAGGAATGATTGTTCCCTGGTTTGGAGTGGAGACCACACACCAGAGTGTGTGGGGAGGGGAGATGAGGGCTCCAGCAACAGTTTTCTAAGGGTGGGGAACAAGCCCTGTGCTCCTGAAACGAGGAACTGGTTCTTCATGACATGGAGGGGAGGCCTCCGAGCAGACAGGGAGCTGGAACCACAGTTGAGAAGAAAGACTCAGCCAGGAATCAGGACGGTGTGTGCTGAGCAGAGAAGGGAGGGTACGGTGTGCCCTGAACAGGAATTCTCCAGCAACCTAGGGAAGCACAGCAGATCTGGAGGAACTGAGAGCCTACACCACATGGCCTGCGTATCAGCAAAAAGGAGGGAAGGATACCATTCAGATCACAGGCCTCAGGATGCTTCTGGCCTAGATCAGTCTGAGTAGACTAGATTTCAGTACCAGAGAGACTATACAGGAAGGTGGCTAGAAGCAGGGTACCAAACAGAAAGGGAAATAAGGTGTTTGCTCGTGTGAGGGCAGTGACTGAAGGAGATAACATAGATGTGTTATCAAAAAGCAAACTAAATAAATCACAAAAAGAGGAGGCAACCGAAACCCATACGAAAAACACATTCAAACAGACAAGAGGCATCACGTGGATCCCATCTTCCAACAAAATAAAATGAAGTACCCTAACCAAGCAAAAAAAAAAAAAAAACCAACAACAAAAATAGAGAAAAATGTATCTCAGAACAAAATAAAAATAAAAATGAAAGGAATAGGAAGACATGAGGACTCTCTCCTCCTAACCAAACAACCAATAAAACAGAAATAGACATGAAAAATCTCTCTCTCTTTCTGAAAGAGGAGAGAGGAAGAGAGAGAGATTAGCTGGAAAAGTCGGGAGTGTGGACTCACAGTGAGTGATCAGTTAGCAGCAGGCGGTAGGAAGCAGGAAAGAGCGAAAACCCAAGGCAACCTTCTGGTGTGAGCAAGGCAGCAGGAGGCTGGCTACGCTGTGGTAAAGCGTGAAGGGGAAGTGGTATGTGGTGGCAGATGACTGGCTGAGAGAGATGGGAAGGGGTCTACCCAGTGAGGAATGATGACTCAGCATGAGCAGACAGCTTCAGGAACCTCAAAAGGCTATGTGGAGGAGGAAGACAGAAAGGAAAGGACATTGCCATCTGGGACTCCTACCAATCAGGGTTCACTGTTACCCTAGCCTAGAAGAAATGGTTGCTCAAAGAAAGCATCTACAAGTCAGGATCATCACTCAGAGCCTGTATTTGCTTTCTCCAGAGAAATTCAAGCAGCACTTGAGCAAAGCCAAATACATAACATGCCCTCATAGTTCCATTCCTAACGTCACCAGTCCCTCCACATCTGGAAAGCAGCCCCAAGCACCTCAGTCACTGCCCCATTTTGCCTTTCCCTCCTCCAGTTCTCCACGACTGCTGGACCTCTCCACTTACGTGGAGACTTCAGAAGGCCAAGGAATCAGGAATCAGGAATCCTCTCTCTGCTTCCTGACTGTGGATACAATGTGACCAGTTGGCTTGTATTTCTGCTACTATGTTGTCCTTGCCGAGCCACACCATCGTCATTCAAGGTATCAAGACTTCATGAAGTTGTTTTTGCCTATCATTTTGTTGCAATAACCAGGAAAGTGACTAACACTGGATCTTGTCACTGTTGTCCCATTACCCAGAGGACTCCGAATGCAAAGCTGACATACACTAGGAACCACGCTCCCCATTGCATCTGGCTGGGTGGCTCTAGGACTTGGAATTTCTCCCAGCCTTGAGGGAGTGACAGGGGTGGACTTGGCATCCCAGAACTCAAAGGAGGTAAATGACTGCTAGAAATGACAATGTCCTCTACAGAGGTGGCTGGTTTGGATTTTTAGGGTTTCATAGAGAGTGGGACAAACGTTAGGACAGCTATCTCAAGCACAGAGTCAGCATGAAATATGAACGAGGACACCATAGAGCTAAGGGTGGCTTGGTCCATAGGAAAGGCCCCCAGATGTCTTGTTATAGATAAGGAGCCTTTTCCTGTCCCCCACTTGAGACTCATGCCATTGATGAAGCCTGTGCACACATGGTGTTTGCAGAATTGTTTCCAGAAGGGCTTTGCTCTTCTTTTCACCTCGCCAGGAGCAAGAAACAGATCAGAAGGGAGATTAATTCAGGCACAACCTCCTCTTGAGGGCTACAGAGGAGGGAACCTTGAAGAAGGCTGGGCTCACAGGGGAGGGATGAGCCCCGCTGGATTCCTTTCTCTTTCAGACTGTCTGAACTCAGCTCAGTAATGGACAATCAGCAACCCACTCTGATAGCAACCCATTTCCTGCTTCCAAATTATGTTTAATAATTCATCTAGGGAACTACACAGTTGTTTCCAGTGGTACAAGGGTACTTTCAGAGAACCCCCTTTCCTCTACCTCTACCTGTCTCAAGATACCTGCATGTCATCAGGGCAGCCCCCACTTTGGGAGGCAATGCTAGTCCTCCCCAGATTCACAGTTCATCCGTGATTGCCTTCCTGCCTCAGGAAACATGGAGAGAAGGTCAGAGACATCTCCTGGACATGGAAGCTCAGACTATGTGGGTTGGGGGATTGTTATTAAGCCTCACACATTCTAGGCAAGCACTCTGCCACCTAGTCCTAGGCTGAAAGTCCAGACTTTAATGCCACACTTAATTAAGACCATTCTGGAAAGCTGAGAGTGTGATGGAGCCTCACAGTGGTTTACTAACCACAGGGCTCGTCGAGGCAGGTGGTTAGTCACCTCTGCTCACATGGGAGGCAGTAGGACAGCAGGTGAGATTCATGGTGGCCATCCGATGATGGTTGGCATCCTCAAGGATATAGTATGATAGATATAGGGGGCAAGCACCCCTTTCTCATTCTTCATCTACACTCTCCTTCTGAGGCCCTGGAGTTGATCAGCCAGAAGCTGCAGAAGAGCCCCAGTGCAATGAATGTCATCCTATGGTCAGCCTCGGGGCAAGGCCAGATGGACAGGCCAGTTGCCCTGGGGGTCTAGACCTAGTTCAGCAATCACTGTTTTCGAAGCCCTGTGGCCACCAGCAGAGCAAGCTGCGCTAACTCTGGCTACTGCTGCCACCACTTGGGTCTGACCTGCTTAACTTCTTTTCTCTGCATTAGCAAGGTAGAGACTGAACCTCAGACTTTGTGGGCTCTAGTGGGAGTTGGGGGAAAGATACACACTGAGCTTTATACAAGGCTGCCGTTCCATGTCCCTGACATGCTGCCTCGGCCTCACCTTCCCAGAGGACAGAGTGAACAAAGCTGTGGTGCTCTTGAGAAGGAAGATAGGGCGAATGTGACGGGGGAGGGGAAGGGACATACCCCAGCCCTCAGAGTCGGAAGGACCATTTCAACATCCGCATTAGGGACAGGGATAGAAGGATCATTGTCTTAATTGTGAAAAGATCTACTGCTCACAGCAGCTGGGTGGATGCCCTCGGGCCTTAGAACACGTGCTCGACAGAACAGCCCACAGTCGTCTTTCTGATTCCAAACCATGAATACCTTGTGTACACGCTTTTGAAACATGCATTCTCGGTGACATACATAGGTGCACACGTCTCAACCTGATGCACACAGAGCCTGCAGGTACATGTCTCTGTGCAGCCCCCTGCCCCGACATACATTTTGCATCATTTGCTGCAGTGCACCAGGACAAAGGTGGTGTTCTGTCTAGAGCTCAACCTAGGGAAAGAAGGGAATTTTCCCTCTCACAAAATGGCTGCCCAGGAAGGGATAATTGTACATTTCTTGGTGGGGTTTCTTCCTCTCTGTGCTAAGGTTTCCTTCTTGCAGCTAAAAAATGGTGAATAAATTAACCCATGAAAGTCTGTAAAACGGAGAAAACATTTCTGCAGGGGTCACAGGCATGGCGACCTGGTTCCAAGTTGGTTCTGGTGTATCTGATACCCTAGGCAGGGTGAAGAAAAATGATACCAGTACAGGCAAGGCAGAGCCCCTCCCCCTCATCTCTCTCTCTCTCTCCAGAATCAATGTGACTTCCTTTGAAGGAGGCTTCAGCTTTCCTGCCATCGCTCCTCCTGGATGCCAGTGTGGCTGGCAGGCTAATCAATTGGTCCAGCAGCTCTGCCATCTAAGACACAGAGTTGAGCTGACATCTCCCGGAGAGCCCCAGAGATTCTGCCTGGGCACCTGGGTCTGTTCAGGGCAGAGCAACAGGCAGGCACTGGGCGTGCTGTCAGTTGAGCAGGGAAAAGGGACAAGATGCTGTGTCAAAAGTGACACCCCGGCTTCTGCTGGCCTTGCAGAGATATCTGCCTTGATGTGGCTGTGACATCCGGCAGCAGAAGTGGCTGGTTTCTGCGCTGGATTGAAATCCATCCAGCTCCCCGCGTTCACAACGATGATTTCTAACGCTAATTCTCAGCGAGCCAGGCATGAAATATATGCACAGGCTGTGCTCGCGAGGGCCTTTGGAGTTACCGGAGGTACCTGGGATGAAAACATCTGTGCCATCGGCTTTTGTGCATTTCCCTTTCCTCGGTTTCAATTATGCAGTCAGAGACTCTTTGGGCGAGAGAGAGAGAAGGCGGGAGTGTGCCGCTATGCCCGGTCTCTTGATAAGAGTCTGTGCCTGGCCGCTGCCTGATCAGGGAAGCAAGAGAAGAAAGGGGTAGCCTTTCATCTTCGCAGAGACACAGCACTCTGCTCATGCAAATGAGATTGTCTAAAAGCATCCCTGCCTCCCGCAGAGCTGCCTGGGGTGGGGGTGTCCCGAAGCCATTCTCTCCACAGGACAAATACAGGGTGATTTTGTTGAGATCAGGTCTGTGATCACAAGTAGTTGATAGGGCTGCAAGCCATAGAAAAGATAGGGGAGGAGGGTGTGATAATACAGCAGAGGGCAGCAGTCTAGGGCTGTGTGTGCACAAATCACACATGCCTGGTGTATGTTGGTGTATGAATGTGTGTGTATGTTGTTCCTGTTTCACATCTGCTCCTCACAAAGCCTCAGTTGCTCCATGCTGGATCTCTGTTTATTCTCTCCTAGAGAATGCGTGCTGATCCCGGATCACATAGCAGGCATGTGGTCTGACACTCAAGAGGCAGGACCAACTCTGCAGAGTGATGTAGAGCTGAGCCAAGAACCCAGGCCTTCTGCTCACAGGAGAAAGGCCCCATGTGTCTCTTGCCCTTTGGGGGCTTCTTAGTCATGTGTGTGTTGACCTGTTGGCTGGTTCTTTCTTTCTGGGGCTCACGCTGCATTGGAGACTACCCCAAATGCGGATGCTTCCTTGCTCATACGCCCTCAGCTCTCTCATCTAGCAGCACGTGATTTTGGAAGGGGTTCACCTTGATTTGGGAATTGCTTTATGTGGCTTAGTTAATGTAGGGATCCCAGAAAGAAGCCAATTTCATTATTCTGAAAGGAAAACTCCACAGACCTGATGTGGATGTTTTGAGATGGAGGCAAAGCATCTCTGGGCAAACTCTGGTCTCTTGGCCTGCTACTCATTCAAAGCAAAGTATTATCAGGAACCAGAGCAAGAGGATGATGCTGAGTACATCAGCTAGCTTCACTCACCCTTAGTGTAAATAACACATACCTTGACATCCATGAAGCTGGTCAGTATGTGGCTAACTTCCTACTGGCTGGCTGGAGACAATGCTTCGGACAAGTGGCTATAACAGCTGCTTGCTGGCTGTTTTCGCTAACTGTACTGACCCCACCAGCGCCTACAGATACTGAAAGACTAATAAAAACCAAAGACTAAAGACCTGGCCCTCTTCTGTCTTCATACTTCATCCATCTCTTTGGCTGTTTTAACCCTGAGGTCAAACTCTACTCAGCTCTGCCTCTAGACTAGGTCATCACTTGAAATGATTTTGTAAAGATTCCGTTTCAGGGTGAACGTGTCCTATGGCCTGTTTGTGTGAATGTGTCTCTCCTCCTGGACCTTGTGCCTTCTTGGAAGCTCCAACATCTATAGTCCCTTAGCCTTGAGAGAAGTCAAAGCATGGAGCAGGACGTTTATATAAGATGATGCATAACCTCAACAGTTCTGCATGACGTGAACACCTGTTAGTCCAACAAGCATAAGGCTAAGATTTTGGTGCACAAGAAGGGAATTAATTGTCTTCCAAACCTTCCATAGTCAGTGGACAATTGTCAAACTTTTGTCCACCCTGCAATATAGAAGTGTTAACTTGGGATAGCTTCATGCTGATTCTCCTGCCTCAGCCTTTGGAGTGCTAGGATTATAGACGTGTATGCCTGTGGACTCTCTTCTGCTCCAAGCTGAAGTCCCCATCAAGAAGCATTGACTTTGCTCCTAATATGTGACTTGGTCTCATTTCTACTGTTATGAAACCCCACTGCCTGATACAATATGCTAATATGAGCTATCTCTAACTCCAACTCCCATCCCAGTCATGTCTGAGGACACTTATACAATCATGTACCACACTCATGCATCCTAGGGACTAGAACTACGGGGTGCTTTGGTTTGCTTTGAAGCCTCCACCCTTTTTTTCTCTTTAGGTCTCTTTCCTGTAGTATCCTCATCTGCATATCCCTTTCTGATGAGACCCTGGGTCCTCCAGATGCCTCCCCAAATCACGTGTTCCTGAGTTCATTGCAGAGCCCAAAACTACTGCCCCCATTTTCTTTTTTCCATCACAAAGCATTGGCAGAGAGAGCGGGATCTGTCCAGAGTCTTGAGTTCACACGTACACAGGCCCCACAGCAGGAGGCCAAGACACTACACAGAGTGCCCTTCTCTCTTTGCTAGGCCCAGGGAGACTGTCCTGGATGCCTCTCTTGCTTTGGATAATTGCTGATTTAGGTCTAGTCCATTTCCTGTCTCATTAGCAACAAGAGGCCTGGGAAGCAGAACGTGAATTATTCCTGGGTCATGCCTCCCACACTCATGGCCGCCCTGGTGTTGAGGCAGGTGCTAATTGCAGGTGCTCAAACAAGGCTGTCTCTGTCCCCACTTCTCCTTTGGGCTCTCACTGTATTTTACTCAAATTATCTTTTGAATGCATGTTCACTTCTTGCCATGGTGTCTGTGTACTCAGTTCTCTTTCTGTAGACTAAAGGCTGCATGAGACAGAGCCTGAGGTATCCACCACCTGCCAATGAGGTAGCACAAGGGAGGAAAGCCTGGATGGTGGGTTGATTGAGGGGGTAATTCATGGTGATCTCCTCCCTCCTTCACTTCTCAGGGCCTTGCCTTGATCTCCTGAGCTATCCTCTGACTTCAGAGAAGCGGGGAGCCTGCTAAGGTTTTAGTGACTTTAGCGGCAGGAAGAGGACACTCCTTAGTGAAAAAGCAATAGGGGAGGAGAGCTTCAACACACAGACCTGGATGGGGAGTGACATCAGAGGTGGCAGACCTATCCTTGCCCTTCCCCGCCCCTGCCAACACCCTGCCCTACATCTCAAGTCAGACCCCGACTCTAGGCCTATTTGTTCAGGAGTGTCCATCCCACTGTCCCTGGGCTACGTGTGGCCAAGGAGAGCTATGAATGAGGCCTGGAGCAAAATGATAAGCCTACCTGAAACTCATGAGGCTTTGTGAATTTTGCTTTTGAAACTTCACGGCTTAGCTCTTGGTTGTGAGCTTTGTAGGTGGCAGATTTAGCTGTGGTGTACAAGACTGGACATGAAGTCCTTGTGTGCTGGGCATCGCCTGCTCTGCTTCCCCAGACTCAGGCTTTCTATTCCCCCTGCCTTTCAGATGCTCACAGAAAGACGGAAAAAGCCCAGGTATGGAGAGGCCTCAGGGAGATCGTGGGGTAGAGCCAGGGCTCAACCTCTGCAGTTCCTCCTTTCCTTCAGGGTCCTCATCTGTAAGATGGAACCATGCAAACCCAGCTTCGGAGGTGGGGGGTAGCCTGGAAAATATGCTTAAGGTGGTGTCTTCATTCAGTCCCTTCTACAAGCTACTGATTGTTTTGTTGCTGCCGCTCTCTGGGTTCAGCGGCATGGGGCCGTGTGCACAGAACAGCATTCATGGAGGGAGGAGATTAGAGCAGGGGAAAGATGACCACTGCTGACCACATCAGTTGCTGCCCCTGCTGTACTGCTGGACAGCTGCCAAAAGCCACTGGATTTTTAACACTTCCTTTTGAGCAGGACATATGAGTGTGTGTGTGTGTGTTTGTGATGTTTTGTGTGTTTTGTGTGTTTTCTGGTGTGTTTGTATGTTAGCATGTGTGTGTGGTTAGTGTCTGCGCATGTGTTTATATGTGTGGTTGGTTATTTGTGTGCTAATGAGTATGCATATGTGTTTGTAGGTATGTGTTTATGAGTATGTGTGTATGTAATAAATGTTTATGGGTGTATTGCATGTGTTTGTGATATTTGTGTATTCATATATGTGTGTGTTTTTATGTGTGAAATGCTTGCATGTATGTGATATTTCCATGTGTATATATTTGCATGTGTTGTGTTTATCTGTGTGTGTGTGCATGTGTGTGTATGTTGCATGTGTATGGTGTGTGTGTGTGTGTGTGTGTGTGTGTGTGTGTGTTTGAAAGACAAAAGACTGCTGGCCTGGGGTGATGGGAAGCACTGCCCAGGTGCTATGGAGAAGAGATGGATTTGGGGAGCCTTTCCTTCCTCCTAATTATTTCTGGTTGGCTGCTGTGTTTTCCCCTCCTGTCTCCCTTGCCTCATTCAAAGTGTCTGTGGATCGATAAAAGCTCAGGCTGAGAACCTTGGAGGGAGCCAGCCGCCACTTTAGCTGCCAGGCAGGATGGAGTCTGAGGTAGCGGGCAGAAACCCAGGCTGGGTAAATGGACAGCCTGTCAACCCCAGGCCACCGCCACCACCACATTTGGTTTGTCTGCCCTCCCGAGTCTCAAAGCAATGACCCTGCACCACTCCGCAGGTCCTGGCTCTGCTGCATGTGACCTTTCTTAATCCTGCGTGCAAAAAGGATTTTTCAGGCCTCACTCGGTGCCTGAGAGTAGTCAAGAGCTTGGGGACTCTGGCCAAGCCTCCAGATTGCAAGAGAGAATTCTTTACAGGTCATGTCAGCATAAAAAGATCACCGAGCACTGCTGCAGAGATCCTGAGTCTGGGACACACTTCATGGAGCTCACTTGCAGGTTGCCCTTCAACGAGAAGCGCAGGCCTGAGGGTTATACCCGAGGCTGCTCAGTTAGCTGCAGAGGAGGCCTGCGGTGCCCTCTGGTCTTTGGATGATGTTCTAGTGCTGCTTCTTTCTTTGTATCTTATGTGTGTGGGGGGGGAGGTATGAGTGAGAGAGGTCACCAGAGGCACAGAGGCCATTGGCAGGATTATTGTTGGGCCTTTCCTAAGAAAGTCTTGCTGGAATATTAACTATGGGTTCTATAGTAAGCTAATATGGGCTCTGTTCATCACACACACAGACACACACACAAAACAGTACAGCTACCAGCCCACTTAGGTATGACAACACTAGACATGAGATCACATAACATATATGAAAACTCTCTCAGTCGGTTATAAGGACATTTCCAGGTTTAGAGAGGGACCGATGAGACCATGGTTGCCTTCAAGAAGCTCACAGCCAAGTAAAGACATTCTTAACCGCATCTGCCACCACTGGACATGCCCAGGAAAATGCTTAGGGTGAACCACTGAATAGGGCATTGTAATGACTGTACATGACAACCAGGATTCTGTGGGTCTCATCGTTCAGAAAGCCCCCAAGTCACAATGGGTTTTAAGACGGAAGAGAGACAGACTGGGATCCACGAGCGGTGCTGTCTTCTTCTGTGCTCCGGGATCTCGGGGTTGAATCCGGTTATGTCCTCAGATTCCAGCAGTACATCTTTCTGTGATTCTGTGTTTGCGCACAGGACCCAAGGACTGCCGTTGTCCTCTCCATGTGAACAGGAGCTGTGCATCTCTAGCAAGAAAAGCAGGGATCTAGACTTGAAAGGGCCTCTCTTGTCTTGAAGCAGCAAGCGAGACTGTCTGTGCTGTGTACTTTGTAGATGATAAGGCCCCATGTTGTCCAGATGCATGGGTTCCCTGTCAACCGCGGGGCAGAAACATGCTCTGAGGAAGGACAGGAGGTTGGGGCTCAGCCCCTGTTGAGTCTCGCTCAAGAGTTGGTGTCATCACCTCAGGTCCCGTTTGTGTTTTATAAAGAGCCTGATTCCAACATGCAAGCCTTATCCTGGAGAAGGAAAGGTAGCCTTAGCCTGGGGCTGGACCTCCTGAGTTTCTTATGTTGTAATACACAGCCCAGAAGAGGAGTTAGAGATGTAGGAAGTAGTCCGAGACCGAATGAGCTTCTACTAGTTCTGCTAATTATGAGTCACTTGCTTACGTGGCGCCCCCTGAATCTGATGCTGTAGCCCTCCACATTTTCATATGGAGAACAGGCAAGCATCTCAGAATGACAGGATGTTCCTCTTGGATGAATCGATGCCGTCTGGATAAAGTGTGCTGCCCCTCCATGTAAACATCTCTTAAATGGACTTGGTCGTGAGCTCCCGATGTGTCTGTACCCAGTCTGTTATGTGATGCACATTTTGGGTCAGGGTGGGTTTGTTTTATAAACCTTCCCAGTTGTTTTCCCTTAAAGATTCTCCCATCTTGCTGGCCCCACCCTCATCACTCCACTCAGCATATACACAGGGCTTCTCAGTCACAAGGGTCTGTGCAACCCTGCACACAAGCCCCTGCCCTCTCCTGACCAGAGTTTACTACATGGCACTTGGGTTTGCCCTTGTTCCCTGGGACAGGTGATCAGAGGACTCCAGATGGCTGCCAGAACTGCTGTACCATCCATATTGTCTCCTGCTCTGGGCTGGGCTGGCCTAGCATCCTGGCATTTAATAATGCAGAGGCCTTTGCCTATTAATTATTAACCATCCTTTCTGCATTTCTAAGGACAGAAAGGGGATGGGCTTTAAGACAGAGGAGAGGGAGACTGGGATTCAGAGACAGAGCTGTTCTCCTTTGTGCTCCGGGATCTCAGGGTTGAATTCTGTTTATGTCCCCAGATTTCAACAGTATATCTTTCTGTGATTGCATGTGTTTGTGCGCAGGACAGAAGACTTCAGCCCCCCTTCCTGTGTGAACAGGAGGTGTGCCTCTCTAGCAAGGAAAACCAGGGATCTAGACTTAAAAGGTCCTCTATTGTCTCAAAGCAGCTACAGAGACTGCCTGTGCTGTGTAGTCCATAGAAGGTAAGGCCCCACGTGGCCCAGACACATGAGTTCCCTGTCAACAGTGGGGTGGGAACGTGCTCTCCCTGATAATTGCAGCAGCATCTGCGGCTTTACAGCATGGCCACTGTTCTTGCTAGATTGCCACTTCTGATGCCATCCCGAGAGTTCACATTCACAGGGCCTTGTGCCGCAGCAACTGAGAGGCCATCTCAGGATGCTTAGCTTCTTCCCTTCCCTCCAGGCTGGCCCCTGGCACTTGGCAGCTGCTCACGACTGCCAGGCCTGCAGAAGCAATGAAGGCTGTTGCCGAGTCACCCCCATACTGACTGACTCAACGTCTCTTCTCTAAGGCACTCTCCTTCTACTTTTCCCTGAGAGGCTCCACTGATCTTGAGCGGTATAATATAGTAACAAAAGATGGTGAAGATGATCTGGTTTCCTCAGCTTTGCATTCAAAGGGGTAGGGTGGGCATTAGCATCAAAGTGACTGCAAGTATTTTCAGTGCAGAGGGCTTGAGGACAGCTCTGTCTAGGGAGATGGGGTCTGGTCACCTTAATGACCATACTCTGTTAAAGTCTATGCTCACTTCCTCCAGAGTAGCCACCTTCCCTGTCAGTGAATCAGTTTGCATCCATTAATGATGAACTTGGAGTCACCAATAATGCGTAGGCATCTCATTAAGGAAAAGAAGTTAAGAAGCAATTCTCCTTGGTGCAGTTTAACCAAGAAAGAGCCCAGATTTGAATTCTCCACTTGTCTCCTCCTGTGCCTTTTGTGACGTTCCTTCTGCTCGGTGAGTCTGAATCTCTGCCCGTCTGAATCTCTGCCCATCTGAATGCTGTCTTGTGAATCTGTCCGTGTCCCTCTTTCTGTCTCCATCTCCCAAAGGGCTTTGCTCTCTCTCTCTATTGAGCAGTACAGAAAGCACCACATCCGGAAGGAGGGAGGGATGCCTTATAGACATCCTTCACAAGGTTTTTCAGGGGATTAAGTCACCGACTCCAACTGACCCAGATAAACAATTGCTACCAAACAATATCCGTATGTTGTCTTGAGCATTCATGGGAAATGCTCACTTCATAAGACTGCTTTTGACTTATTTTCTGCTACTCACACATGAATGACTTATGGATCTGGGATATGGAAGGGTGCACATGTTTATATTTTGGCTATACATTAACCAATGTCATCAACCTTGATTCCATGAGAAACTCAAGGGAATTGAGGTCGTTGTCACATGGTCCTCTTAAAGGCAGCCTAAACTAACAGGCTGAACACACAGTAGGACAACAATCTTAAATGACCTCCAGGGATACAATTAACTCTGGCCGTGAAGTCTAGCAAAAATTCCAGTCTCTTAGAGAATGAAAGAGATATGTTCATCCTAATGCACAGCCACACCCATCTAACCTGCTTTTCCTCCGGTGCTACCCAAGACTTCCTGTCTTATGTCTCAAGTCAGAACCCTGACTCTCACTTGACTTTTCTCTAGAAGCCCGTGGATGGTGATTTGGGGCAAGGTGGTACTGCTCTACCCCATTCCCCTTTACATCCATAGTCTTTCATTAACTTAGGATGTGGTCTTTAGCTGAGGAGCTGCAAGGGCAGCTTCCTCAGAAGATGCTTCTGCTACTGTTGGCTCACAGAGGGCAAATGTGACTGTCACTCCCTGCAGGGGGTGTTTAGGGTATCCATTGCCCTACGGAGGGACATGAATCCTATGGTATACATGGGTTCTTGGTACCTGGTGTACATAGGCCCTGCACTGGCTCATCGTCACTAATTGTCCCCTGCACCTGTCCATCACTAGTTCCAACCCCAGATCCCTACCCATTGGCTTTCACAAGTGTCCTCATGGGGGCTCAGTGTGTCACTGTCCCATTCCACCCAGCTACTCAAAGGCTGTGATTTTCGAGAGGCCTGTCTCAGCCCTTCGGTTCTGGTGGGCATTGCCCCTCTCTTGCTCCACGTCCTCATGAAGTCTTGTGCTGCACTTAGAAACAGTGGCATTTTTTTTTGCCTTCTCTGTCTACGTGGTCTTTCCTATCTGGGGCTGAGAAAACCGGAAGTGTGGACATGTGTGCTGCAGGATTTAGGGGTTCGATAACCACAACACCTGAGGACCCGGCCTGATCCTCAGTCTCCCCTTTTAGACTTTTAACTGTACCAGCCAGTGTTCTCCGGAAACTGTGTGTCTTGGATGGACTGTGTGATTCTGCGTGCACTGAGAATGGTCAACATACTATATGCATTAGTCTGGTCCCTGGTGGACCTGACTCAGTTCAGTAGCATGTGATTGTATGTGCATATCTCTGTGTGTATGTGTCTGACATGTATGGCGCCAGACCCTGTGGAGAATCAAGGGTTAGAGGAATAACAAGAACCCAGGCTGGAGAAACAGATCTGAGCTTCTCCCTTCCAGGAACAGATGTGATGGTTCAGGCACTGTTTTCCAGATGAGGTCATTAAAGGAGCCCAGAACCTTATATGTCAGGTTGTGTCATTCCTAAGCATTTGTCTGTAGGACTGAAGTCAAGCGTGGGAAGTCTAGCTTGAGACCCTACCTGAAAAGCTAAGTGCAGGCTTAGGAAATGTTCCTGGAGCCATGTCAGGTGCCAGCTTCTAGGCAGGCTTAGGTCCTTATTGCTCTCTGCTGGTCCTCAGAGACTAGCTGACTGCCAAGAAGCCCTTGCCCCTTATGTGAACTGTGTCCTGGTCACAGACATGGCACAGAGGCTCCTCCCCAAACCTGGCAACTTGGAATGGTTGGTACAGACAAGTCTGAACATGCCATGCTAAGGTCCCCATCACTTCTTCCCCCCACAGTCCTGTACCTGGGTCAGAAACTTGATGGCATTGCCTTGTCCTGGTCAGACTTGCAGGGTTGTCATGAAACATTGTGTCCCTGCTGTGATAGGGCATAGATTCCTGGTAAAATCTCTGCTCACTATTCATAGAAATTTGGATAATGTCCCTGTACACAGAGGGCTTGGGTTTATTCCAGACCATCGCTACAGAGAGAACACAGCTGGATAGCAAACCCTGCCCACAGAAGGGATGTTTCATAAGGTAGTATGGGCATTCAAGTGCAGAGCATCCAAAACTGGCATAGCACCAGGGGGTTCAAGAGAAGCAATGACAATAAGTCATATTAAATGACGATTTGGTGACAAGGGAAGAGGTCATACGAACCGGCAGCCCTAGTTAGCGGGAAGCTGTGAGAGGAATCATTATATGTGATATGTGGGGTAAGACACAAGTAATAGGACGAGTTGGGAGAGGAAAAGTTGGGAAAGCGGGAAGAGCAGGTGGTGAACGGTATTGCTCAGAGGGAAGGTGTCCCCGGAGGAGCTGTGGAAGGCCAGATGAGGCAAAGACATAATATCCCCCAGGGAGCAATTCCGCCCTGCAAGGAAGCCATCTTGATGATCGAATGCCTCTCCTCCCTCTGACTTAATGACGAGGTACACAACCAGAGAGCGGCAGAGGACTCAGCCTAGATGGGAGACTGGGAAATCATGCTGCAAGGATGCTCCCTTGCTGTCTGCATCTCCTTCACTGTTTTGACTGGGACACCACCACGTTTAGCCATTAGAGCCACTTAACTCTTTTTAGAAAGTCATACGTCAGTTCCAACAACAAAAACAGCTGTTGTTTGAGAACAGAAGCTCTGAAATCTGGACAAGGGGTTAAGAAGAGGCACTATGATGAAGCCCCTGACTGCCCCAAGGGTGAGGAGCATGTGGACTTGTGACAAGCCATGGGCTCATCAGCTAGCCCTGTGATGTGTCTTCAGGTGGGAAAGCAGGATTTTAAATCCCAAACAAAATGAGTGCACCCTGTGACCAATCAGAACTGGTATCCTCACAAGGCCAGCACCCCCCATCCAAGTTCTAGGCAGGTAGCTGTAGATGGACCAGACTTTACACACTGGCTATGCCCAGAGAGATGTCGACACAGGGAGGAACAGGTGTGGAAGCTGATGCCAGGCCTGTTCTTACCTGGGTGAGATGCCTGCTGCCAGCAGCCGTTCCCACCATCTTCCTGGCTTCCAGAAACCCAAATTCATGACCCGATCCTTGCAGCATGCCTTGGCTAGCTAGGACCCGGCCCAGGCCAGGCTCTCCCAGGGCTGCTGCTATGGTGTGGAGCAGTCTGCAACTCGTCTGAATGCTGAACCGTGTATAGTCCACTCCCAACCTTGCTCATGGTGTAGGTACCACCTATTTCCTTTTGGTTATATAGTTAATTACCTCCTGGAGGCCACCCTTTACTACTGAAGGTCACCCTTTACTACTGAAGTCGGTGGTGGTTCCTCAGGTCATCTTCTATTCATTGCCATGTAGGCTTTCCCAGCAGACCTTCCCAGTTCAGCCATTAGGACAAGCAGGGGTAGAGAGAAAGGGAGGATGGAAGTGAGACAGGGAGGGGGAAGAGGGACAGGAGGGAGGGGGGAG